>NW_013655173.1:15000-20000 GCF_000499385.1 Eimeria necatrix
GCTGCTGCTGCTGCTGCTGCTGCAGCAGCAGCAGCAGCAGCAGCAAAAGAAGAATAAACCGAAAAATGAATATATGGAGAGACACTAAATTAGCAAAGGGAAACAAAAATAAGAAACTATACATCCGGGCTACAAAAACATGGAAAAAACAAACGAAACCGCGCAGCAGCAGCAGCAGCAGCAGCAGCAGCAGCAAGAGTAGCAACAGCGTGCTGCTGCTGCTGCTGGCGTCTGTGGCGTCGTTGCCGTTGCTCTCAGTTTCATTGCTGCTGCCTGTCGATGCCCTGCTGCTGCTTCTAATGCAGCAGTTGCTGCTGCTGCTGCTGCTGCTGCTGCTGCACGTCTGTCAGCTTAACCAAATATGTTTGCTGCTGTTGCTGCTGCTTGGGAAATAATAAATCAGCAAGACAAAGTGAGAGGACTTTCCGGTGGTGCAGCAGCCGAAACGGCAGCTCCTTGACGTGATTTTGCTGCGGCTGCTGCAGCAGCTGCTGCTGCAGCTGCTGCTGCAGCAGCTGCTGCTGCTGCTGCTGTTTGCTGCTGCGGCGCCTGTGCTTGCCCCCACCTTTCTTCTCTTTATCTGCTGCAACAAATGCCTCTCCCAGAAACACTCGGCCCCATTTAGGGCTGTAGATCCCCTCACACTCTTCAGCTGACGAACTGCTGCTGCTGCTGCTGCTGCTGCTGCTGCTGCTGCTGCTGCTGCTGCTGCTAGTGCTGCTGCTACTGCTACGGAGGCTTCCTTGCTTCAAGTAGCAGCAACCTCTTTTGTTTTCCACCTCGGCGACAGCACCAGCGGTAGCAGCAGGAGCAGCAGCTGACGGTGCCGCTTCTGCTGCTGCTGCTGCTGCTGCTGCTGCTGCTGCGCTGCGCTTGCTGTCCATACACTCGAAGCCAATGAAAAGAGCAACAGAAGGGCCCGCTGAGTCAGCAGCAGCTGCATGCGTCAAGACACCGCAGCACCTGCAGCGAAAGAAGCGCCAAGCTCTGCTGCAGCAGCAGCTGCTGCTGATGCTGCTGCCTGCTGCTGCTGCTGCTGCTGCTGGAGGCAGCAGCACCTCCTCACTGTTCTTTATTGGGCCTTCAGAAGCAAACATGAAAGACAGAGCAGCAGCAGGATCACTCGAGCATTTGCTGGTGCTGACCATATCCAGGACCTGCCGCAGCAGCAGCTGCTGCAGCTGCTGTTGCTGCTGTTGCTGCTGCGATTGCTGCAGCTCGTGTTGCTGCTGCTGCTGCTGCTGCTGCAGCTCCTCTGGCTGCCGCTTCGCCTGCCTTTCATCCTCTTCAAGGTCGAAACGAAATTGCGCCCCAGTCTGTCCTGTAATTCTTGGTGCTGCTGCTGCTGCTGCTTCTGCTGCTGCTGCTGCTGCTGCTGCTGCTGCTGCTTCTGGGGAAGGCCGTCTTGGGGTTAGCAGCAGCCACTGCAGCTTTCGCAGATGGACTCCATAGCGGCGCCGCAGCCACGCTGCGTAGCTGCTGCATCTGCCCTGCAGCAGGCAGCAGCAGCAGCAGCAGCTGCTGCTGCTGCTGCTTCTGCAGCTGCTGCAGCTTCTGCTGCTGCTGCAAACGGCGTCACTATGTGGGCAATGGCATTCAACAAAACGGCTTTCAACAGGCAGCGCAGCAGCTGCTGCGATGTGCTCATGTGCTGCTGCTGCTGCAGCTGTTGCTGCTGCTGCTGTAGCAGCCCAGCTACCTGCGTGGCTCCCCTCATCACCATTTTGCTGCTGCTGCTGCTGCTGCTGCAGTGAGCAGCACCTGCTGCATCGCCGCAGCTGTTGGGAAGGGCTGTCGCTGCCGCGCTGCCCGTGGAGTTGGCTGCTGCTGCTGCTGCTGCTGCAGCGAGAACAGCTGCGGCAGCTGCTGCTGCTGCTCCCTCTTGAATACTCGCCGGCTCCAACTGCTGCAGCAGGTGCTTCTACCTCTTTCTGGCACCCGTTGCTTCTGCGTCTGCTGCTGCTATTGCTGCTGCTTCTGTTGTTGCTGCTGCTTCCGTTGCTGTTGCCGCTGCTGCTGCTGCTGCTGCGCAGCTGCTGGAATAGCTGCCGCGGGACGCGGAAGGTGCAGCAACCACAAAGACAAGCAATTCGGAGAAGTGGGTTGGCATCACATAGCAATTGCTGCTGCTGCTGCTGCTGCTGCTGCTGTTGCTGCTGCCGCTGCTGCAGCTGCAGCTGCAGCAGAGCGCGCAGCGTCACGCGCGCCGGCTTGTTTGCTGCTGCTTCCCACGCTGGTATTTGCTGCAGCAGCGGCAGCAGCTGCTGCGGACAAAGACACAGCAAACAGTTGCTGCTGAGAAGCCCAAAAGCCCTCAAGTGGTCCAGGCCCAGCCCCCGCATCAGCAGCAGCAGCACTGCTGCTGCTGCTGCTCCCTGTATTGCATGCACTCGGGGGGATGCAGCAGCAGCAGCAGCAGCGCCAACAGCCGATCGATACGAAGACAGCTGCTGCTGCCACAAGTCGCGAGAACGACGCCGTTGCTGTTGCTGCTGCTGCTGCTGCTGCGGCTGCTGCTGCTGCTGCGGCTGCTGCTGCTGCTGCTGCGGCAGCGATGCAATGAAGAGAACCGTGCCAGCAGCAGCAGCAGCAGATCTCAAGAAGTCCCAAAGCTTAGGAAGAAAGTGGAGAAAGGAAAGAGCTGCTGGATTTAGTTCTTCCGCGCTGCTGCTGCTGTTGCTGTCGCTCCTGCACGTGCTGCTATTGCTGCTGCGGCTGCTGCTGCTGTTGCTGCTGCTGCTCTCTGCAGCAGCATAAGCATATTCGCTGCAAATTAGCACCTCTGGGGAAGTCCTAGTTGCTACGCAAGAAGGAGCGAGCCCGCCCTGCAGCAACTGCTGCTGCTGCTGCTGCTGCTGCTGCTGCTGCTGCTGCTGCTGCTGTCTGAAATCAACAACATGGCTGAAGCGGCGGCAGCAGTCTGGCTGCGACAGAACTCTTGGGGGAGAAGCAGCAGCAGCAAAGAGCCAGTTCAGCCCAGCATGCACATCAGACAAATCTGCTGCTGCTGCTGCTGCTGCGGCTGCTGCTGCTGCTCCAGACGCGCCATCGCCAGCGCAGCAGACGTACAAGTCCCTCAGTATCTGCACTGGCTGGGTAACGTCTTGCTGCTGCTGCTGCTGCTGTTGCTGCTGCTGCTGCTGTTGCTGCTGCTGCGGCCGTTCTACATGTGCTGCTGCTGCTGCTGCTGCCGCTGTCAAAAGCTGCAGCCCGTCTTCACTGCTGCAGGCCCACGGCTTTGGAGCGCTTGCACATGCTGTGGCTTCTGCGTTTGTTGCTGCTGCTGCTGTTGCTGCTGCTGCTGCTGCTGCTGCTGCTGCCTCAGAATGCATGTGTGCACTATCTGTACTTGAGGCAGCTATGGCAGCACCTGCGCTCTGGCGGCATCCCTGCTGCTTCTGCGGTTGCTGCTGCTGCTGCTGCTGCTGCTGCTGCTGCTGACTCTCACGGTCTCTGAGAGCATCTGCGTCGCTTTGGCTAGCATCCCCTTGCCACCGCTGTTGCTGCAGCAACTGCAGCTGCTGCTGCTGCAGCTGGTGTTGCTGCTGCTGCTGCTCTAGGTGAGTGGCCTGCAGCTGCTGCAGCAGCGAGCGGTAGGACAGCAGCGGCACAAAGGAAGCAAAAGAAGCCGCCGCAGCAGTAGCCTGAGACGCTGCATGCTGCAGCACCAGGACCCGCTGCTGCTGCCGCTGCTGCTGCTGCTGCTGCTGCTGCTGCTGCTGCTGCTGCTGCTGCGCAGCAGGCGAGTAGAGCGTGGCGCATGCAGCGCCGGTGAAGTCGGGGCGAGTGGGGAGTTCGGAAAGAATTGAAGTGTACAGACGGCTGAAGAGAGGCAGCAGCTGTGCTGCAGTGGGCCGGCGCTGCGGCTGCAGCGCGAGCAGCAGCAGCAGGAACTGCAGCAGGCGTTTGTCGCGCAGCAGCAGCTGCTGCTTCTGCTCGCTGACCAGTGTACGTACACCCCGCAGCCGCGAATAAAAAAAAGGGTCTCTTGCAAATAAAGCAGTTCCCGTCAGCAGTTCGAAGAAGAGGCAGCCGAGGCACCAGACGTCGCAGGCTTCGCTGCTTCCGTAGCCCTCGCTTGCTGCTGCTGCTGCTGCTGCTGCTGCTGCTGCTGCTGCTGCTGGGGGGGCGGGGGCGTCGCCCGCTGCTGCAGCGGGGGGCAGCAGCGCCACCAGGCGGCTCGAGGGCGACTGCCCGCCGCTGCGGCCGCTCGTCGCCAGCTCCTCCTCTCCCGCTGCTGCCGCTGCTGCTGCTGCTGCTGCTGCTGCTGCTGCTGCTGCTGCTGCTGGGGGCTGCGGGCGCTGCAGCGGCAGCAGCAGCAGCTCAGGGCTCTTGTTGACTTCTGTCCCCCGAGGGTGCCTCAGCAAGTCCTGGGGGCCCCTTAGCAGCCGGCCTTCTCCAAAGTCTGCCAGCACCACTAAAGGCATGTAAATCACCCGCTGCTGCTGCTGCTGCTGCTGCTGCTGCTGCTGCTGCTGGCGCCTGTGCAGCAGGTGCTGCTGCGGCAGCGGCAGCAGCAAGCTGGAGTCCACCAACACGTTGCCGCACTTCAAGTCAAAGTGAGCCACCCCGCTGCTGTGCATAGCAGCAACAGCAAAAAGGATTTGCCCAAAGATCCCCAGCAGCACGGGCAGCAGGTCCAGCCGCAGCACGCCCTCTTCCTGCTGCTGCTGCTGCTGCTGCTGCTGCTGCTGCTGCTGCTGCTGCGCCGGTGCGGAGGAATCCGCGGCGGGCGCGGCTGCAGCAGCAGCAGCAGGAGCCGCCTCCGCAGCAGCAGCAGCAGCCGCTGCTGCTGCTGCTGCTGCCCACTTTTGCCTCCAGGCAATCAGCGTGGCTGCGTAGCGCTGCATGCAAATGAAATAGCTGCTGCAGCCTTCTGCTGTCTCCAAACCAAAGTCCAGCAGCTGACAAACAAGAGACACTTCAAGTCGAAAAGCTTCCAAGCAAGAAGCTTCTTCGAAGACGCGACACAGCGCCGACGAAGCCTGCACGCAGCAGCA
>NW_013655173.1:22500-32500 GCF_000499385.1 Eimeria necatrix
GCTGCTGCTGGCGGGGCGACAGCTTATAAGGAACAGCAGCGGCAGGCGCTGCATGAGAGGCAGCAGCAGCTACAGGCCACAGAGCGCCTGAAGAAGGCACAGTGCTTCCGCCTCTGCTGCTGTTGCTGCTGCTGCTGTTGCTGCTGCTGCTGTTGCTGCTGCTGCTGTTGCTGCTGCTGCTGCTGACGCTGCTGCTGCGAGGCACCGACGATATTTCGTTCGCCTCGAGCAGCAAATGGCCGTCAACAGTCCACCTGCGGGGGTGTCCTGATCCCGTCTGCTGCTGCCGCTGTTGCTGTTGTTGCTGCTGCTGCTCTCGCAGCTGCTGCTGCTGTTGCTGCTGCTGCTGCTGCTGCTGCAGCAGTTCCGCACGCCTATGACGGGGAGTAACAAGTGCTGCCAGCAATAGCAGCTTCTGCTGCAGCCGCGGCCTCCACGCGAAACCCTGCGGCTGCTTCCTTATCTGTTTGCCATCTGCTGCTGCTGCTGCTGTTGCTGCTGCTGCAAAGCACATTCTGCTGCGCCTCCGTACCACACAGGTGCCCTCAGTAGCAGCAGGAGCAGCAGCAGCAGGAGCAGCAGCAGCAGAGCGGACAACATTAGGCCCAGCGGCGCACACTTGCTGAGAGCCCGATGGCACTAACAAAAGCGGTCCTGCTGCTGCTGCTGCTGCTGCTGTTGCTGCTGCTGCGGGTGCAGCAGCAGCTGCTGTTGCTGCTGCTGCTCGCGGCGAGCACAAAGCAGCGAACGTACTCCAAGGGCCTGAAGCTTCCAACGCATTTCGGCATGGTGGCGCTGCTGCCGTTGCTGCTGCTGCAGCATCTGCTGCTGTTGCTGCTGCTGCTGCTGCTGCAGTCGCAGGCATGCAACAGGAAGCTGAGGTGCTCAAAGGGCTGGTTAGAGACAGGGCACGAACGGGACTGCTGCAGCTTGCTGCTGCTGCTGCTGCTGCTGCTTGCTGCGCTCCTGCTTCCCCCTGGTGTTCAGACGTTTCTGCTGCTGCTGCTGCTGCTGCTGCTGCTGCTGCTGCTGCTGCTGCTTCCATTATGGGTGCTACTGGCATGTCTGCTCCCGTTTCTTCTGGCTCACTGCGTCCGTAGTTGGCAGCAAACGGCTCACTATCTTGCTGCTGCTGCTGCTGCTGCTGCTGCTGCTGCTGCTGCTGCTGCTGCTGCTGCTGCTGCCCGCTGAACAGCGGCGGCTCCTCCTCAAGGGGCGAAGTAAGGGGCCCCTGCAATTCCTGCAGCAAACAATCACCACGACAAGCTGCTGCTGCTGCTGCTGCTGCTGTCTCACTTCACACTTTTGCTGCTGCTGCTGCGTACATCCAGAAGCAGCAGCAGCAGCAGGTTCCAGCGCATGAGCACATGCGTGCAAAGGACAGGAGCTATAAAGCAGCAACGTAGCAGCAGCAGCTACAGCAGCAGCAGCAGCAGCAGCAGCAGCAACAGCAGCAGCAGCAACAGCAGCAGCACCGTATAGGCTGTTGGGAGCGGAAGGTTCATTAGATCAAGCCGCGGCACTCGCACAGCTTGTTTCTGCTGCTGTTGCTGCTGCAGCATGCCTTTTCTGCTGCTGTTCCTGCGGCTGTTGCTGCAGCTGCTGCTGTTGCTGCAGCCGTTGCTGCAGCTGTTGCTAATGCTGCCGCTGCAGCGGTAGTCTGGGTAATCTGTGTCGCTGCAGCTGCTCTCATAGCCGCGGCCAGTGCTGCTGCTGCTGCTGCTGCCGCTGTCGCTGCTGCTGCTGCTGAAGCTGTCACAAGCGCTGCTGCTGCCGCTCTTGCTGCCGCAGAGCTCAACGTTTGCTGCTGCTGCTGTTGCTGCTGCATCACGGGAAGTTGCAGTGTACGGACTCCCCTCACTGCGGCCACAACCAGAGGGGGAAGCAGCAGCAGCAGCAACAGCAGCAGCAGCAGCAGGCAGCAGCAGGCGACCCCCAATAATCGATGCCAACTGCCAGGCAGGCAGAAAGCTGCAGCAAACAGAGCAACGAGAATTCCATTACATAAAGGAGCAAGCAGCTGCAGGAGCAGCAGCAGCAGCAGCAGCAGCAGAAGCAGCAGCAGCAGCAGGATGCAGCAGCAGCAGCAGTAGCAGCAGTAACAAGGGATTTGCACTTCAGCCGGCAGCAGCAAAGTCAGCGCCTCGGCCACTCAAGAGGGGCAGCAGAAGCAGCAGCAGCACCAAAGAGCAACGCAAGAGCAGCGGCAGCAGCAGCAGCAGCAGGATGCAGCAGCAGCAGCAGCAGCAATTACTCGGGTGGCTTCCAGTCACTGCGGCAGCAAACCAGCAGCAGCGCGAACAGGTGCACGCGAAGCAGCAGAAGCCGCATGTTGTTGCTGCAGCAGCAGCAGTAGCACACACTTCCATTGCTGCTGCAGCCGCTGCTGCTGCTGCTGTTGCTGCTGTTGCTGCTGCTGCTGTTGCTGCTGCTGTTGCTGCTGCAAGCCGGTGCTTCATCCATCAGACAATGCGATGGGCGGCGCATGCAACGCACTGCTGCTGGTGCAGCAGCAGCAGCAGCAAAGGGAGCAGCAGCAGCAGCAGCAGCAGGAGCAGCAGCAAGAAGGCAGAGAAAAGCCCGAAGATGCAGAATCGACAAAGTTGACAAAAGATCAGCGGATGCACCATCCTTCTCACAGGACTCTTGCTGCTGTTGCTTTTGCTGCTGCTGCTGCTGCGGCAGCAGCAGCAGCAGCAACTCGGCCCCCAGCAGCTCGAGAACAAGCCTCGGCTTGCTTCCACCCCAGCCAGAACTGCTGCTGCTGCTGCTGCTGCTGCCGCTGCTGTTGCTGTTGCTGTTGCCATGGGCTTGGTTGAAATCGTCTACCTTCTGCTGCGTTCTTGCTGCTGCTGCTGCTGCTGCTGTTGCTGCTGCAAAGCAGCTGCAGCAGTCCTCAAATCCACATGGCACTTCACGTGAGGAGTCCTTGGCCTCTGCAGCAGGTTGTGCTGCGGCGTTTGCTCCTGCTGCCGCTGCTGCTGCCTTTGCTGCTGCTGCTCTGGCCTGCTGCATCTCAGCAGCAGCAGCAGCAGCAGCAACGGGAAAGCCAAAATGCATCTCCAGCAGCAGCGGCAGGAAAGGGCCCCCAGCAGCAGGATCAAAGAAAGCTTTTGCCCAGCTCAGCGAGCGCCTGCAAGCCGCGAGTAGCCTGCAGCAGCAGCAGCAGCAGCAGCAGCAGCAACAGCAGCAGCAGCAGGTGTTCCGCTCATGAGGCCTTATTTCGAGGAGCCGCTGTGGCTGCTGCGGCTGCTGCTGCTGCTGCTGCGCCGCTGGCGGCGCTGCAGTAGCCTCGGCCAGAGCGCCGCGCTGCCGAGCACCGCAGCGGCAGCAGCAACTGCAGCAGCAAATGCCCTGAAGCAGCAGCAGCAGCAGCAGCAGCAGCAGCAGCAGCAAACGCAACGAAAGGAAAACTTACTGTCTACCGTATGCTGCTCTCCTCCAAAAAGGAGGAGCCTTGCCGTGCTGCCATCGGCGCCACGGCCTTATGCTGCTGCTGCTGCTGCTGCTGCTGTCGCAGCCGCTGCTGCTGCTGCTGCAGATCGAAGTGCTGCGAATTCTGCTGCTGCTGCTGCTGCTGAATGCTGCGCTGCGGCGCTCCTCCAGAAACGGCTGCGCACTTCGCAGCAGCGCAGATATCAGCAGCACCCAGCTGTGCCTCAGAGAAGCCACATAATCTGCTGCTGCTGCTGCTGCTGCTGCTGCTGCTGCTGCTGCTGCTGGCGTGGCGCAGCTGCTGCTGCGGCGCCACTGGCAGCTAGCAGCAGCAAACGCAGCAGCAGCAGCCACGACTGCTGCCTCCAACTTTAAATCCCTTAAAAGAAAATGACCTGAGTAAAACAGGCGGCAGCTGAAGCAGCCATTGTCCGCAGCAGCAGCAGCAGACGCGGCTGCTGCTGCTGCTGCTGCTGCTTCAGGCGCTGCTGCTGCTGCTGCTGAGTCACTGCTGCCTCGCAAGCCAGCATGTGAAGTTTCAGAGCAGCGTCTGCCGCTGCTTGTCGGCAGGCAAAGCTGCTGCTGCTGTTGCTGCTGCTGTTGCTGCTGCCGTCGTTGTTGCTGCTGCTGCTGCTGCAGTTGCTGCGGCGCGTGCAGCTGGTGAAGCTGCTGCAGCCCCAAAGAGCGCAGCAGCTGCAGCACCGCAAACGAATCTGCGGCAGTCCCTTGCAGCAGCGCAGCAGCAAACTCTGCTGCTGCTGCCACCAGAGAAGCTGCTGCATGTGCTGCAGCAGCAGCAGCAGCAGAGCAGCAGGTTGCTGCGGGGCAGCTGAGAGACCACCAGCACTGCAGCACAACAGGCTTCAGGTGCTGCTGCAGCAGCGCCGCTGCAGGATGTGCTGCTGCTGCTGCTGCTGCTGCTGCTGCTGCTGGGCGCCGTGCCAGCAAATGGAGAGTGGCTGTTGCTGCACTGAGACCAGCACAGATGCGGTAGCGGCAAGCAGCAACACGCAGCAGCTGTAGCCGTCTGCTGCTGCTGCTGCTGCTGTTGCTGCTGCTGTTGCTGCTGCTGCTTGCTGCTGCAGCGGACTGCTGCTGCAGCTGCTCCACAGCAGCTACGATGTTATCAAGAGCCAAATCGACCGCTGTAGACGAAGGCTTCTCAATTCCGCTGAAGCTGCTGCTGCTGCTGCTGCTGCTGCTGCTGTTGCTGTCGCTGTTCCTGCTGCTGTCGCCACTGCTGCTGCTCTGCTGGGACCTAAGCAGCAGCAGCAGCTGCTGCTGCACCTGTCTCTGCTGCAGACGCCGCTGCTGCTGCTGCAGCCCCAAATCATTCCAAAGTTTCAAAAGGCCCCATATGTGCTGCAGCAGCGGCTGGCAGCAGAAGCAGAGACGTCCCCGTCCCCCCTGGCAGGCTGCTGCCGCTGCTGCTGCCGCTGCTGCTGCTGCTGCTGCTGCTGCTGGCACTGTTGTTGCTGCTGCTGCTGTTGCTGCTGCATGAACGTCTTGTTCGGCATGCAAACAGCTGCCTAGGCCTCCAGTAGGAAGCATATTCTGCAGCTGCAGCTGCAGCAGGGAAGCAGCTGCTGCTGCAGCAGCTGCTGCGTTTGCTGCTGCCGTTGCTGTTGCTGCGGCCATTGGCTTATTTGCTGAGGGCACCTGCAGCAGCAGCTGCTGCTGCGGAGCAGCGGCAGCAGCAGCAACTGACTCAACAGCTTCGCGAAGATAATGCCATTCAACGAATTCAGAACCTGGTTGGTGCTGCTGCTGCTGCTGCTGCAGCTGCTGCTGCTGCTGCTGCTGGCTGTGCCGCTGCTGCCCCTGGTCTTGGAGTCCCGCTGATGGCAGCAATTCAGCAGCAGATGAAAAGGGCGAGCAGCAAATGCTCTTGCTGCTGCTGCTGCTGCATGCGAGTGCAAGAATCTGCTGCTGCAGTTCTGCTGCTGGGATAGACGAGTGCAGAAGGCTCTGCTGCTGCTGTTGCTGCTGCAGTTGTCGCTGCAGCTGCTGCAGCTGCTGCCGCAGCTGCTGCAAGCTCCCAGTACTGCTCGTGTAGCCATATGCTACTGCATGCTGTTGCTGCCGCAGCAGCAGCAACTGCTGCTGCTGCTGCTGCTGCTGCTGCTCCAAGCTGCTGCAGGAAAGCAGCAGGCAGGCATGCAGCAGGCGCAGCAAACAGTTGCGTACGTACACCAGAGGCGTCCGTGTCTTCCCTGCTAATACGACCCCTGCGGTGTTGCTGCTGCTGCTGCTGCTGCTGCTGCTGCTGTTGCTGCTGCTGTTGCTGCTGCTGCTTCTGTCGAAAGCAGCAGTCTCACAGAAAAGAAAGACCGCGGTGGATACCGCGCAGCTCTGCTGCTGCTGCTGCTGCTTTTGTTGCTGCAGGCAGCAGGTGCAGGCGCTATCTGCTGCCGCTGCTGCTGCTGCTGCTGCCGCTGCTGCTTGTTGCTGCTGCTGGAGTCGTAGCTGCTGCAGCAAGCCGCGCAGCAGCTGCAGCAATCTTACAAGTGCTGCTGCATCTCGGCTAAGCAGCAGCAGCCACGTTTTGCTTGCTGCACTGAGAAGCAGCAGCAGGCTCGCAGCAGCAGCTGCTGCTTCTGCTAGGTCTCCTGCTGCTGCTGCAGTAGCAGCAGCAGCAGTTGCTGCTGTTGAGGGCTGCAGCAAACGCTCGAGCGGAGGAAGCAGCAGCTGCAGCAGCGGCTGCAGCAAATCCTCTCCACAGAGGCAAAGAAGTTCCCTCAGAACGAGGCCACACAGCAGCAGCAGGCCGCCAACTGTGCTGCTGCTGCTGCCGATGCTGCTGCTGCTGCTGCTGCTGCTGCTGCTGCTGCTGCTGCTGCTGGGCGTATGCGCTAGCGGAGCCGCCGGCTGCGTAGGGCTGGACACAAAGTAAGGGCCAGCAGCTTCTGCTGATGCTTCTGAAGAGTCTGCTGCTGCTGCTGCTGCTGCTGCCGCTGCTGCTGCTGGCGTTGTTGTTGTTGTTGCTGCTGCTGCTGCTAAGTGTGAGCGTTGCTGCTGCCGGCATAAGCACTCGACACACGCCCTCCATGCTGCTGCAGCAAGCTGGGAGGCCGCGTGCAGCAGAGTCGCATTGTGCTGCTGCTGCTGCTGCTGCTGCTGCTGCTGCTTCTCCTGCAGCCGCTGCAGCGCAACAGCAGCAGCAGCAAGGGCGCCGCAGACGTCTGCTGCTTCGCGAGCGTTACGGAGGGCAGCAGCAGCATCAGTCAAAACGCAGCAGCAGCTGTCGGCCCGCTGCTGCTGTTGCTGCTGCCGCAGCTCAGGTGTCGGCTGCTGCTGCTGTTGCTGCTGCTGCTGCTGCTGCTGCGGTGGCGACGTCATTTCAATTGCTGCTTCCTGGCAGCTGCAGCACTCCCATGTCACTGGCGGAACTCGGCATCGGCTGCCGGTGTTGCTGCTGCTGCTGCGCCACTGCTGCTGCTGCTGCTGCTGCTGAGCTGCAGCAGGCCCCCCCAGTGGTCAGGCGCGATCTGGGGTGTACAGACAGCTGCGCCGGCTGCTGCAGCAGCAAAGAAACAAAAGAAATGAGACAAACTAGTCCATTAAAGGAGTGATGTGCTGCCTCTCGATGCTGCTGCTGCTGCTGCTGCCGCCGCAGCTGCTGCTGTTGTCGCCGGTGCTGCTGCAGCTGCTGCTGCTGATGCTCAGCCAAGGACTCCCTGCAGCAGCAGATGATCTTCATATTCAAATAAATTCAATTCAAAGAGAAGACACTCGCCACGCTGCAGGAGCAGCAGCAGCAGCAACAGCTGTTGCTGCAGCAGCAAATGAGTCTCGTGGGGCCCCCAGAGGCCCCAGGACCGTGAAGCAGCAGCAGCTGCTGCTGCTGCTAGCAGCAGCAGCAGCAAGAGCACAACAGCGTAGCCACTTACTTGCTGCCAGCAGCTGACACCCTCAAGCTGCAGCTTCTTAAAGAGCAGCAGCAGCAACAGCTTGTGCGCAGCAGCAGCAGCAGCAGCAGAGCACCAGCTGCTGCTGCTGCTGCTGAGGCACCGCTGGAGTCTAACTTATGGCTGCTCGCAGCTTGCTGCAGCAGCAGTTGCAGCAAATGAAGAGTGCAAAACCACCCTTGCTGCTGCTGTGCTGCAGCAGAGCACAGCAGCAGCCGACAGAGTGCTGCAGCAGCAGCTAGCAGCAGCTACTACGCAGCAGCAGCAGCCACTACGCAGCAGCAGCGGCTAGCAGAGCTAGTGAGCAGCAGGGTCAGAAGCCAGCATGCAGCAGCAGCAGCAGCTAGTAAGCAGCAGCAGCTAGTAAGCAGCAGCAGCTAGTAAGCAGCAGCAGCTAGTAAGCAGCAGCAGCAGAGCGCATGCAGCAGCACTTCGCGTGAAGCAGCAGCAGCAAGAGCTCCTCAATGGCAGCAGCAACGCGGGCAGCCGCAGCATCTAAGTAACTTGCGGATTCCCCTGCTGCAGCAGCAGCAGCAGCAGCAGCTGCTGCTGCTGCTGCTGCTGCTGGGGCGCCTAGGTTTCCTGCTGCTGCTTCAACAACTGAAAAACCTCGAGGCCCTTTGTTGCTGCTGCTCACTGTTTGCTGTGTCACTTTGCAGTCAACAGCAGCAACAGCAGCAGCAACAACAGCAGCAGCAGCAACAGCAGCAGCAAAAGCAGCACATCCAGCGACAGCAGCAGCAAAAGCAGCACATCCAGCAACTGCAGCAGCAGCGCAGCAGCACATCCAGCAACTGCAGCAGCAGTAACAGCAGCACATCCAGCAACTGCAGCAGCAGCACAGCAGCAGCAACAGCAGCACATCCAGCAGCTGCAGCAGCAGCAGCCAAAATTCCAGCTGCTGCGCGCCATGTCTCGGGTGTACGTACACCCCAAGTAGTAAGCATTTGGGGCATACTCTTAGCAGACTGAATCAGCAGCAGCAGCAGCAGCAGCAGCTGCTGCTGCTGCTGCTGCTGCAGCAGTGGCAGCTGCATTAACTACAGCAGCAGAAGCAGCAGCAGCAGTGGCAGCTGTATTAACTGCAGCTACAGCAGAACCGACTGCAGCAGCAGCAGCAGCAGCAGCAGCAGCAACAGCATCAATTATGGCCGTACAAGTGGCAGCAGCAGCAGCAACGGGAACAGCAACACGTGCAGCAGCAGCAGCAGCAGCAGCAGCAGCAGAAGCTGCATTTGCTGCTTCGACTATTTAATTAATTTAAGCACTTAATTAAACGTCGCAAGTGTCTGTACACCTAAAGTCAAGTGGCTTTAACCTTCCCTTGCTGCTGTTGCTGCTGCTGCCGCTGCTGCTGCTGCTGCTGCTGCTGCTGCCGCCGCTGCTGCTGCTGCGTCTTCGCAGCAGGAGCCATTCGTCCCTTGAGGGCGTCAGCAGCAAGAGAAAGCAACTGCAGCAGCAGCAGCAGGTTCAGCAGCAGCAGCAGCAGCAGCAGAGGCACCACCCAGAAGGTAAAGACCCAAACTTCAACAGCTGCAGCGTGGCTTGCTGCTGCTGATTCTTGCTGCTGCTGCTGCTGCTGCTGCTGCAGTCGGTGTGCGAAGAGCTGCTGCTGCAGCTGCTGCGAGCTGCAGAGACACCCCCCCAGCAGCAGCAGCAGGCTCAGCTGGTACCGCAGCTTCCTGCTGCGAGCAGCAAGCAGCAGCAGCAGCAGCAGCAGCAGCAGCAGCAGCAGCACCCCAACCACTACGGGGTCTCTATAGTTTGTGCTTAGCAGCGCCTCTCTGCACAGGAGCCACGGGGAAGCAGGCTCTGCTGCTGCTGCTGCTGCTGCTGCTGCTGCAGCCTGTTGCTGCTGCTGCTGCTGCTGCTGCTGCTGCTGCTGCACCACGTCGTAGGGCCCCAAAATAGAAGACAGCCATGAGCTGCCCCTGGCAAAAGCGTTTAGAGAGTCTTCCATGCTGCTCTCGTGCTGCTGCTGCTAGTGCTGTTGCTGCTGCTGCTGCTGCTGCTGCTGCTGCTGCTGCTGCTGCTGCTTCTGCTGCTGCTGCTTAGTTCGGCTGCTGCTGCAGTTACCGCTAGCCCTGCTTCTATTGTTGCTGTGAGTACGACCGCTGCTGCTGCTACAGCTAATGCTGCTGCTGCTGCTGCTTTCGATGCTGCTGCTGCAGTTAGCACTGCTGCTGCTGTTGCTACCTTGGTTGCTGCTGCTGCTGTTTCGGCGGCGGCTGCTGCTTGAGCTAATGCTGCTGCTGCTTGCTGCTGCTTGCTGCTTCTTGCTGCTGCTGCAGCTAATGGCCATCCCCGTAGGTGTGTGCCATGCTGGCACAGCAGCTGCGAACTGTTGCCGCAGCAGCAGCAGCAGCAGCTGCTGCTGCTGCTGCTTGCCTTGCTGCCTTTCCTTCTGCTGTCTCGGGTTGTCTTCGGTACCTGCTTGTGGCGCTGCAAGTGCTGTTGCTGCTGTTGCTGCTGTTGCTGCTGTTGCTGCTGCTGATGCTACTGCAGTCGCTGCTGCTAGTGTCGCTGCTGCTGCTGCTGCTGCTGCTGCTGCTGCGTGTCTTCCGCGGGTGTTGGCCGTCTCTATTTGTTTCCCCTTCCTTAAAGAAGAAGAAGATTAAATAAATACATTAAAAGTAATTCTGACTTCTTTTCGTGGC
>NW_013655173.1:42500-46101 GCF_000499385.1 Eimeria necatrix
CTAAACCCTAAGTCCTCAGGGGCCCTAAACCCTCGACTTCTTGGGCCCTTCCACCCCGTAAACCCTCCTAAACCCAAACCCTAGCCCGAACCCTAAACCCTAAACCCTAAACCCTAGAGATTGAGTAGCCCCTCTCTTCAAACCCTAAACCCTAAACCCTCGGCCCGCTACGCCCTTCCACCCCCCAAACCCTAAACCCTCCGACAGGACCCCCTAGGGTTTAGCCCAAACCCTAAACCCCAAACCCTAAACCCTAAACCCTAAACCCTAAACCCTACCTGTGAAAATATCTCTTTCTCCCGCAGAGGCCAAAACGCCCCTCACCAAACGAAGGGTTTCTTCCTTCGTAAGTTTTGGCCTTTCTTTCAGTTGGTTGTTTCTTGCAATCTAAATAAATAATAATAAAAAATAAATAAATAAACAAATAAATAATAAATAAATAAATTAATAATAAATAAATAAATAAATAAATAAATAAATAAATAAATAAATAAATAAATAAATAAATAAATAAAATATGCAAAACATAAGTAAATTAATAATAAATAAATAAATAACTAGAAAAAAATAAATAATAAACATTCAATGGATTAATTAATTAATTAATTAATTAATTAATTAATCTATTAATTAGTTAAATGAGTTAATTGAGTCGAATTAAACTATTTGGTATCCAACTATTTGACAAATTAATTAATTCAATTAATTCAATTAATGAAATAACTCAAGTGGAGTTAAATTCAAATCAAATTTAATTTATATTGAATTAATTTGATAAAACTATTTGACAAACTAATTAATTAATTCAATTAATTCAATTAATTCAATTAATTCACTTAAATGGAGTTAAATCAAGTTAAATTAAAATTAAATTAATTTAAATAAAACTATTTGACAAATTAATTAATTAATTCAATTAATTCAATTAATTCAATTAATTAAATCACTTAAATGGAGTTAAATCAAATTAAATTAAAATTAAATTAATTTAAATAAATAAAAAAGCAATTAAATTAAATCACCTGCCGTAACAAGAGCTAACAAGACAACCAACTAACCAATTTAAGAGCTTTTTAAACCAATAAAACAATCAATTAAAATTCCATTAAATCAATTAAATCCAATTAATTAAATTAATTAAATAAAATAAAAGAAATAAATAAATAAATAAATAAATAAATAAATAAATACCTGGTTATCCAACAAAGCCGTAACAAGAGCTAACTAAAGAACCAACTAACCAATTTAAGAGCTTTTTAAACCAAATAAACCATTAATTAAAATCCCATCAAGTTAATTAAATCAAATTAAATAAATCAAATTAAATAAATTAAATAAATAAATAAATAAATAAATAAAATTAAATAAAATAAAATTAAATTAAATTACCTGATTATCCAACAAAGCCGTCACGAGAGCTATCAAGACAACCAACTAACCAAATTAAGAGCTTTTTAAACCAATTAAACCATTAATTGAAATTCCATCAAATCAATTAAATCAAATTAAATAAATCAAATTAAATAAATTAAATAAATAAATAAACAAATAAATAAAATTAAATAAAATAAAATTAAATTAAATTACCTGATTATCCAACAAAGCCGTCACGAGAGGCCCTCCAGTGCCGGTCGCGTTGTACGAAGACCTTTCGAAGGAGCCAATCGCGTCGTAGCCAAACACAGCGCCTTTTCCTGAAATCAAAATATTTTATTTTAATTAATTTAATTTAATTTAATTTAATTTAATTTAATTAATTTAATTTAATTTAATTTAATTTAATTTAATTGATTTAATTTAATTTATCTGATTTAATTGATATAATTTGTTTGATTTAATTCGTTAAATTGATTTAATTTGAGTTTTTGAGCTGCGATCGCGTTGTAGCCAAACACAGCGCCTTTTCCTTAAATCAAAATATTTATTTATTTCGTTTTGATTATTTAATTTAATTTAATTAATTTAATTAATTTAATTAATTTAATCTAATTTAATTTAATTGATTTAATTAATTTAATTAATTTAATCTAATTTAATTTAATTGATTTAATTAATTTAATTAATTTAATCTAATTTAATTTAATTGATTTAATTAATTTAATTGATATAATTTATTCGATTTAATTCGTTAAATTGATTTAATTCGATTCATTTGAGCTGCGATCGCGTCGTAGCCAAACACAGCGCCTTTTCCTGAAATAAATAATTTAAAATATTTTATTAATTTAATTTAATTTAATTTAATTTAATTTAATTTAATTTAATTGATTTAATTTAATTCATTTAGTTTATTTAATTTAATTTGTTTTATTTGATTTAATTTGATTTGATGGATTTAGCCAAAAAGGAGACAATTAAAAGCCAAAAAGGAGACAATTAAAAGCCAGAAAGAAGACAATTAACGAGACAACAAGGAGACAATTAAAAGCCAAAAAGGAGACAACTAAAAAGCCCAAAAAAAGCAATTAAAAGCCAAAAAAGAGACACTTAAAAAGTCCAAAAAAGGCAATTAAAAGCCAAAAAAGAGACAATTAAAAGCCAAAAAGGAGACAATTAAAAGCCAAAAAGGAGACAATTAAAAGCCAAAAATGAGACAACTAAAAAGCCCAAAAAAAGCAAATAAAAGCCAAAAAAGAGATAATTAAAAAGTCAAAAAAAAGACAATTAAAGTCCAAAAAGGAGCCGGAATAGAGTCTGTTGACCTTCTTCGTCGAGGGCGAAGAGAAGATTGAAAGTGTAGAAGGGAAAGAAACGACGAGAATAAAGAAGTGAAGAAAGAAGTTGCGAAAGAGCGGCGCCGGAGGGTTCTGCGCGGTGGAGGTGTCTGTACACCGCAACGCGGGCCTGCATGCATGCATGCATGCATGCGCATGCAAGTGGCGATTTCTTTTTTCATTTTTGTTTTTTGAAAACTTTTTCTTTTTGCACTTTTGTTTTATTTTGAAAACTTTGTTTGACACTTTCTTTCTCTTCCTTTTCTTATTCTCTTTCTTTTAAGGGGTCTTTCGGCAGAGTCAAAACTTGTTTTTGTTTTCTTAATTTGTTTTTTGTTTTTATTTATTTAATAAAAGAAATAAAAGAATTTAAATTGAGAAATAAAGAATAAAAGAAAGGAGGAAAGAAGCAAATATAAACAAAAAAGAAGAAAAGAAATTAAAAGATCAAAAAGAAAAAGAAAAAAGAAAATAAAACAAAAAATCTTTTTAATTAAATTCAAAAACCCAAAAAGAGTTTTCAAACCTTCAGCAATTTGTGAAGAGTGTTTATGTCCGCCTGCATCCCCGAGGAAGCAATGCAGCAGCGCGAAGTCCTGCAGCAGCAGCAGCAGCAGCAGCAGCAGCAGCAGCAGCAGCAGCAGCAGCAGCAGCGGTGGTGGTGGTGGGGTGTGAAGAGCTGCTGCTGCAGCGATGCAGCTTGCAGCAGCAGCGCAGTCGGGACCAGCAGCAACAGCGCAAGTGGTCGCAGCAGCAACAGCAGCAGCAGCAGCAGCAGCAGCAGCGGCAACAGCAGCAAAAGCAGCAACAGCAGCAGCAGGACAAGCAGTACGGACAGCAGCAGCAGCAGAACACGAAGCAGAAGCAGCCAGAGCAGCAGCAGCACC
>NW_013655173.1:46201-49501 GCF_000499385.1 Eimeria necatrix
AGGCAGGAGCAAATCCCCACTGAACAGTTCGGGCTGCGCGTTGAGCGGCGCCCTCTGCTTGGCGTGGGGCCACCCTAAACCCCAAACCCTAAACCCCAAACCCTAAACCCCAAACCCTAAACCCCAAACCCTAAACCCTAAACCCTAAGCCCTAAACCCTAAACCCTAAACCCTCGATTTACCCCCCGTTGTTCACGTAGGGGTTAAACCTTCCATGTCTGCTGCTGCAGTCAGCTGCGGGCAGCGCCCTTTGCTGCGCTGCTGGGGTGTCTGTACAGCTCAGCATTTTGGGTCTTCGTTCCTGCAGGCCCAGCAGAAGCAGCGCAGCACACACAGCCACGCTGCTGCTGCTGCTGCTGCTGCTGCTGCTGCTGCTGCTGCTGCTGTTGCTGCTGCTGCAGTGAGGGCGGCGCTGCTGGAGCTGCTGCAGCTGCTGCAGCTGCTGCAGCAGCAGCGCGTTGCGCTGCGGTGCTGCAGCAGCAGCAGCAGCGCAGCAGCGACAAGCAGACAGCAGCAGCAGCGCGGGCCAGAGAGGCAGCAAAGAAGGCGCAGCAGCAGCAAATGGTATTTGTCTTTAATTAATAAAACAAAAAGGCGAAATTAAATTCAAAGAGAAGCCACGGGGAAGAGGGGGGAGTGGCGCACAGCGTGAGTTGCTGCTGAGGAAAGCCGAGGGTTTGGGGCGCAGCAGCTTCTGGAGCAGCAAATGGGAATTATTGATCGAAAACAAACATTAAATTAATAAAATAGAGTTTTAATTGTTTTAATTTGCAAAATAAATCCAAAAAATCCGCAACAAAGTCCCAAAACTGCTGCGGATCAGCAGCAGCCTCCGGCTGTCGGCGGCGCCGCATCTCGCGGCGAGCTGTCCATACACCTGAAATAGCTGCTGCAAATTCCTTTCCGAATTTCCAGTTTTGTTTTTTTCATTTTTAAAATCCATTTCAAATCCAGTTCCAAAAATGCCGCGTTTTCCGCGCTTCCCGCTGCTGCTGCATGCGCAGCAGCAGCAGCAACAGCAGCAGCAGCAGCAACAGCAGCAGCAGCAGCACGCGCAGCTTTGCTGCAGCAAACGGCGCCCGCCCTTCACTTCAAACTTCAAACAAAAAGTCCTAAAAGAAGTTCAAAGTTGAATAAAAAAGTAAAAAGATTTACTTTCCCAACTTCAGATCCTTCCAGATCTGGGGTGTACGTACACCGCAGCCGCGCGTGCTTTTTGGGGTGTACGTACACCGCAAAGAAGTTAATTAATTTGCAATTTAATTTTCAAGTCCGAATTGCTACACTGCACTACAAGTAAATAAATACAAATAAATGCAAACAAACAAATAAATAAATGCAAATAAATAAATAAATAAGTACAAATAAATGCAAATAAATAAATAAATGCAAATAAATAAATGAATAAATACAAATAAATGCAAATAAATAAATACAAACAAATTCAAATAAAATAAAATAAATGCAAATAGGCAAATAAATAAATAATTAAACGCAAATAAACAAATAAATAAAGACAAATAAATGCAAACAAACAAATAAATAAAACAAATGCAAATAAATGCAAATAAACAAATAAATATATAAATGCAAAATAACAATTCACACAAATATAAATAAATGCAAAATAACAATTCATACAAATATAAATAAATATAAGTATAAATATAAATATAAATATAAATGTAATTATAAATATAAATTATAAATATAAATACAAATATAAACAAAATAACAATTCATATATATATATATGAATACAAAATAACATTTCATATATATATATAAGCTGCTGCTGCAGCAGCTGCTTCTGAATTTGCTGCTGCTGCTCGAGCAGGCGTTTGCTGCTGTTCGTTTCTTTTGCTGCTGCTGCTGCCGCTGCTAAAAGTTGCTGCTGACTGCTTTAACTTGCTGCTGCTGCACTTGATTTGCTGCTGCTGCACTTGATTTGCTGCTGCTGCACTTGATTTGCAGCTGCTGCTGCTGCTGCTGCTGCTGCTGCTGCTAATTGTTTATAATTGATTAATTGTTCGAACAAACTCGAAGTGTTGCTGCTGTTCGTTTCTTTTGCTGCTGCTGCTGCCGCTGCTTAAAGTGGCTGATGTTGCACTTGATTTGCTGCTGCTGCACTTGATTTGCTGCTGCTGCTGCTGCTGCTGCTGCTTACAATAGACTAATTGTTGGAACAAACTCGAAGTGTTGAAGTGTTGCTGCTGCCTTTCTCTTGCTGCTGCTGCTGCAGCTGCTTAAAGTTGCTGCTTCTGCACTTGATTTGCTGCTGCTGCTGCTGCTGCTGCTGCTAACAATTGACTAGTTGTTGGAACAAACTCGAAGTGTTGAAGTGTTGCTGCTGCGTTTCTCTTGCTGCTGCTGCTGATTTGCTGCTGCTGCTGCTGCTGCTGCTGCTGCTGCTTATATTTCACTAATTGTTGGAACAAACTCGAAGTGTTGGAAAATAAAAGGAAGTGTCGCTGGGCAGCAACCGGGTGTACGTACACCCCGCGGCGCAGTCGCGCTGCCAAAAGAAGCAAAAAAGAAAAAAAGAAAAAAAGAAAAAAAGAAAAAGAAAAAAGAAAAAGAAAAAGAAAAAAGAAAAAGAAAAAAGAAAAAGAAAAGAGAAGTTCATTTGCTTCTCCAAAATCTAAAATCTAATTCCAGCAGCAACACTGCAGCACAGCAGCAAACAGGAAAAAAGCGGGCCCCCGGCCGCGCCTGCCACGCCAGCTGCTGCTGCTGCTGCTGCTGCTGCTGCTGCTGCTGCTGCTGCTGCTGGAGCTTGCTGCCGCCGCTACTCCGGCAAAAGCTGTTGCTGCTGCCGCTGCAGGTGCTGCTGCGGCTGTTGCTGCTGCTACTACTCTAGCAGCAGCTGCTCCTTCTGCTGCTGCTGCTCCAGCAGCTGCTGCTACTCCTGCTGCAGCTCCTGCTGCTGCTGCTGCGCAGCAGGCCCAGCTGCAGCGCAGCAGACTTAGCTGCTGCTTCCGCACCGCCACCACTACCACTTCCACCGCTACCAGCAGCAGCAGCAGCAGCTGCTGCTGCTGCAGCACAACCAGCTGCTGCAGCTGCACCTGCAGCATCGTCAGCTGCTGCTGCTGCACCACCCACCCGCTGCTGCTGCTGCTGCTGCTGCTGCTGCTGCTGCTAGAAGTGCGAAGCTCTGCTGCTGCTTGTCCCGCACCATCACGCCCGCCTTCTGGTAGTCCCCCACTCTCTTCTCGAAGAAGTTCGTTTTTCCTTGCAAAGAAATCAACTGCTGCTGCTGCTGCTGCTGCTGCTGCTGCTGCTGCTGCTGCTGCTGCT
>NW_013655174.1:0-736 GCF_000499385.1 Eimeria necatrix
GAAGGTTCAAAACCAGGTTGGGTAGGTACAAGGGATCAAAATCAAATCGGCGCTTTCTCAGTTGATAGTGTGTGCTACATTGCCTTCAATGCTCGGGAAGAAGTACCGCAGCGGTTATTTATTCTTCCCTTTATATGGCTTTTGAAGTTATTTACTCCCTGCGTGTATGCATCACTTAAGTGCCTTATCCAGTGAAGCTTGCCATGCCGGAAGTACAAAAAAGCTATGCGTCCTCAAGTCTAGGTATTTGTGTCATTGCGCTGTTGCGTTCATGATTTATTCTCCAAACTCCACTAAGACACGATTGGAGGATGCTCGCGGGTCGTCACAGCTCCAATAGCTGCTACTGAGCTGTCACCAGCGTAAAGGGAAGTGCCGGATGCTTTGTAAGAATGAAACGTCGTGCTGCCTCATCAGAAAAGAAGGTATACTCCTTACGTTCTTCCTCATCGCAGCAAAGTGAGGATATTTTAGCGTCTATTGTTGTTTTGTGCAGCAAAGAAGCAAAAGCGTTTTGTGGAATGTCCTACATGCAGATAGCAGCAGCTTCTGGTTTAGTGGAATTGATGAATCATCTGTTACTGGATGAAACCACCTGGCAACACTTTCAGCGGTACTTTCCCGGTTCATCACACAGCACATATGCTGAGTCTACAGGAACGTTCAGGATCGTTTGTCGTTCGATTTGTATAGTTGTGCTTGTCAATGAAATAGTAGGAAATAGTATAACTTTGCT
>NW_013655174.1:836-1790 GCF_000499385.1 Eimeria necatrix
CGGTTGTTTCCTCTGCACGTTTTTCAGCCCGTGTTGTGTGTGTGCATACTCGCGTTTTTCACATCTTTGCGAAGCAAAACCAATAATTATTTGATGTTACTCTTGCCATCATCAGATGGGTTGCGCTGCAATGCTTGTCACGCAGCTCAACCGGCGGTCTGCGTCGTGTTAGGGCGTGCTCTTTTCTGCACCTCCGTTCAGTGATAACTCCAGTAGTCTTAAACCCTTGCTCGTGTATTCTTGTGCGTTTGTGTTTGTGCGTTCGCGCTGGGCTCTTCTCGTACTTACAGATAATGCAAAAAGTGGATATCCTCGCATAACAGCGGTATTGCACTCATTGCAGGCCATGTACCTGGTGAATCCAACATTAGTACTTAACTCACTAATAACACCCGTTGTACAGCATGCCTCTTTTCACTGCACTTGGAACTTGCAGGACGTAGGAATTTCATCGAAATATTTTTTTTTACTTTAGGCGTTTTCAAGAGTTCATGTCGCTTTGGTCGGATTGACAAATCCGACGCAGCATAGTGAAGTTCATAGTAGGTGATTTATTGCAAGTATTTATCACTATCTTTGGACCTTCCTGTGCATGTTTTCTTCCCTAAGTTATACGGATGAACATAGTGGAGGAATGCACATTTTTGGCAATTTCCCCAGGTAATTCTGCTCTTGCATGTCTATAAACTAGTTGATCTGTGATTGTGTTGAATTCTAGTATGTGCCATACTCTCCTAACGTGCAGACGAGAAAGGCGTGAAGTACTTGGGTCTGTAAACTTAAGTATTGATGCCACATTTCCGCTGACTTCGTGTTTTTATATGTTTGCAAAGACGCAGTGGAGTGTTCGCAGTATTTTAAGGGGAATATACCTATATAGGCTCTGTGGCAGGAGCTACACATTATGCTCAAAAATATGATTACGTCATTGACGGAACTTATTACTCGGTCTTC
>NW_013655174.1:1890-2723 GCF_000499385.1 Eimeria necatrix
TACTATGATTACGTCATTGACGGAACTTATTACTCGGTCTTCGATAGGCTGTGAGTGCCTAGAATCTCCCGATGAATTGCGTGCATCGCTAGATTAAGTTTTGCAAGGCATCGTGAAGGTTTGGCTCGTGCCTAAGTCCCACAAGCCGCTACTTTGTGCCCAAGGCACATATTATTCAATGACAAATGTGGTTGAATGCAGTTCTCGCTGCTATGCAGATCTAGGCGCTTGCACATGAAATGAGCGCTTGTCCAAGATTCCGGTGCGTTTTTTTCCCCCTATTTAGGTGGGCAATTGGCTTTCGTCGCTACGTTGCATTTCCAACTCCAAGCTTGAGCTATAGTTTAGCAGTGCGCTTGCATTGTGGCTATTGTGGTTCAGGGCAGCATTTCGTTTCTATAGGGCATGAAACATATGAACTCTAAATTGTTTTGCTGGTATTGTACTTCTGTCCATAGTTTGCTCCTGCACAAGCGGATTTTGACATTGATGAGAGCCCAATTTGCTTCGCCGGAGGTGAATTTCGAACAGTTGTATATTCTTGCAGTTGTTTTGTCCACCCGTCAAGGATTTTGCTCCTACAAAATAAGGGTCCTACTTTACTCAAAAGCGCATCCATTGTGGGCCATGGCTGATGAGGAACATGCGGTGCTCCAGGTGAACTTTTTAGCACAGCGTTGGTCGCATTAAAATTATTTGTAAGTAATTTTGCCTCTAAACGTACGTTTTGATGCCGCCGGCCTCTGCCGGGGTCAGAGGAATTGTGGATGAGTTTGCTGTTGCTGCAACAAAAGAAAAATCGTGCGTCTGTGTTGCTGTTCTGAACCACAATA
>NW_013655175.1:0-1414 GCF_000499385.1 Eimeria necatrix
TAGCGTGACAGGGACGCTGCTGGTGCAGTGGCTCAAATGCAGTTTCGAGGCTTTTAGCATGCGAATGATGACGAAGCTGTGGAGCATTGCGTGCACACGGCCAGATAGTTTGCATTCAAAATGCAAGGCTTATTGCTTCGTGTGCCGGAATAGACCCTGCTTTCGCGTTCAATTGATTGCAGGGGATGCAGTTGGGAGGGTTGTGTGTCATGCCAGTCTGAGGGCGTGTTTTATTTTGGCGCTTAATCGAGCGAAAACGAGCAAAGTATTGCAAGTGGAGCTACTTCTATGTGGGGCGTAGGAATTCCCTGCAGACTGAAAAATTCAAGTAGATGGAGCCCAGTGCACAGCGTGCAGCAACATGGTTCGTGCTCTGGCATGCGTGTTGGGCAGGGAGTATGCCGCTGGGTCGCTGTTTCTCGCCGAATGTGCTGCATTGCGTTTTGTGCGTTGTAGATACTTGTTTCAGCACGGGACCTATGGTTGGTAGCCAGCTCAAAGGATCACGCTGATCCTATGTCTTAAATGGGATTTTTCAAGCGCGTGTGGAGATTTTGAAACCAGTTTGGGTGTTGCGTTCTTGTATCTTTTTCATGATGCTGGATATGGAATGCAGTTCTTTTGTCTCAGCCAGTATGTCTCTTGGAGGTCAGGCGTAGAAGCTGCTTGGCCTTTCCACTTAGCAATAAAAATGGCGTGCTCCCTTGACTCAAAATTAGCTTTGGTTTATGGCGCAGCTGTCATGTTAGGTTTTCACAGTGTGGCGTTCCAAAATTTTCCCAGACGGTACGCGTGCAGCCGCTGACAAAGAGGGTGGCAAATGCCATTTTTCGCGCGTTACTGTTGCGAGAGAAAACTAGAATTGGGCATAGCTTGGGCAGAGATGCATGCAATGCTGAATCGCACTGGCGTTTTGCTCTTGGCGGGTGCAGGTCGCTCACATTCGACGTTCAACTTGCGCGTCCGGAAGCTTTTGTTAGTTGGTTCATTGCATTCTGCATGTGATTGTCATCGACAGAAGCAGGCGACTTAGTCCCTTCGGGCTCCATATAATGGTGAACAATTAGGCATGGTTTTGAATGGTTTTGAAGAAAATGTTCTTCGTATATTGTTGAGCACCCTGTGAGGTGTGCTCTCTTTGTTACGTGTTTGCCGGAAAGGCGCCAAAGTGCTCGATGCGGAGCACATCGTTAAGTAATGACGTGCAAAATGCAAGACGGAAAAATGAAAACCACTAAAAAGCAATAATAGGCAAAAAATCGTCTCATTTTTAGGAATTAGATTATCCGCTTCAAGACCAGCTCTGGTAAATTATTAGATAAGTTATGTTTAGGTTAGTTGCTTTGGTTCACATCACGTGTTCATTGAGAAGACAAAGCATGTTCAGCAAGTTCTATTTTTCTACACTCGAAGC
>NW_013655175.1:1514-2916 GCF_000499385.1 Eimeria necatrix
GTATGCGTTTGCTGTCGTAAGATTATAAACTGCACGTGCGGCTTCGCTGAGGCGATTCCAGATTTCACAAGCAACATATGAACTGCACGTCCGGCTTCGCTGAGGCAATTCCAGATTTCATAAGCAACATGAGAACGTTCAGTTTGTGCTTGTGCTACTCATCACATTCTGTGTTCTTCGAAGAGTCTTACGAGTAGCCAAATGAATCACGGAATACCGCAGGCGCTCGTGCGCTTTCTCCAAAAAAAAACCCTTTGACAGTGTTTTCAACGATTGGTGTTTAGGTTTAAGAAGTGTGCATTGGCAATTCTGACCCATGGCCATTTTTGACAGATTGCACTGTTTGCTCAAATAATCTATCCTTTGCGGGATGAGCTACCACCAACTCGTTACTGGTACGCACATCTATGGGATCAACAATTCTTTTGCATGTAAAAGCGACATACCGAACTATGCATTTGCACGAGCGGTGCATGGCTTTATAAAGCATCTGTGGCCAAGAAGCGATCCGGAGAGTGGGGATTTGGCAATTAACCTTAGGACGTACGTTTCTATGCCCATTTCGTTTCCAAGGTAGAGCTAAGAATGCGTTTTTGGTGGGACTTTTGCTGTAGGCGTTAAACGTTATCAAACGCTGTGAGGTTTGTGTTTCATTTTCTGCTGTAGCTTTGGTGATTGCAATGTTCGTCGCTTTTTTGTAAACAAGGAACCTTAGAATTCATGCATTTTGGCCGCGTGCAGACCTCAGAATAGAATACCGAGATTTAATGTAGCTCTTAAGCAGTACTAGAGAGAGCAAGTAACTCTCCAGGTTTAGCAAATTTACTACATTCGAATTGGCTGTTGTTTATGAGGGAGTTTATTTTGCATCAGCGAGCCACATGAATAGAGCAATTACACTCCCATACATATGCATATGCTTATGCACTTTTAAAGTGGCCCCCGACGAGAGTAGACTTTGTCGTTTCATCTGTAAACGAGATCGGCCTGTGAGCTGTGAAGCTGGGGCAAGAAATTTTGATTAATTAAATGTGGCTTTAGGAAAGCCTTTCGTAAACCAAAGTGCTAGTTCGTAAGGGGGTGCCGGCCTTGACAGGCATGGAAGAAATCAACAAATGATTTATCCCCATTGCATCAATCAAATGTTAGCAAAGCTCACTTGATGTGAAAAAGATGTTTCTGTTGTAGCGGACACACACAATGGGGTTGACCAACTTGTTTGTTCGCTGTAGCAAGGTAGTAGCCTTTCCTTACCTTCTTGCTGACACACACAATGGGGTTGACCAACTTGTTTGTTCGCTGTAGCAAGGTAATAGCCTTTCCTAACCTTCTTGCTGAGCACGGAATAAAGCTTATGCTAATGCAATCGTTTGTTTTTCCCAAATAGCCCGGCGGCAATTTG
>NW_013655176.1:0-1119 GCF_000499385.1 Eimeria necatrix
CCCAACCGATGCAGCGTCACACTTCAAACACGCAGCAAAGAACGATTGGCAGTTTCAGCGGCCGGCCAGACACTGAAAATTTTCAAAAAACAGTCGGCAAACTCACGACGTTTTAGCTGGACACTTTTTGGCCGACCGCATGTCACAAACCCGCTTGGAAGAGCATGGTGCACTTGAAGGCAGTTTGCGCTCCAGACGCAGCTGTGATTGACGTTGCATACAACGACGCACAACGTCAAATTGGGAACCATTTGAAATTTCAGACAAAAGAAGCAGTAAGTGTGGAAAGTGTTTACGCACACTCCATAGCCGTAAGGACGCGCGACGACTCTCAGGAACCCCAGAGTGAAGCTACGCAGTTCACGTTCTTACAAGCTGCGATAAAGCAGCTGCAGATGCATTTCCAGTCTTTTGCAGCACGATTGCGATATAGGAGCGCTCCGCTGAGGAAAGCATCACGCTAACACGTCTCGCCATTAACGCTGAGTGCGACTGCTGCTAAAGAGTGCGATGTGTCCACGGCGTTGTCTGACGAAATCATTCGCAGGTCCGTGGCACTGTGTCCAGGATACCCGCAAAGGCAAAGCCTTCACCGCTTTGCATCCGTTCACGTTAATCAATGACCGTCTCCAGTTTGAATAAGCTCTATGGCTTGAATGCAGTACGCGTGCACTGGCGTCGACCAGGAGCCTTGTCGAACCTTTCCAGCGTTCAGTCTCTAACTTGCACTTAACGGTTCTCTTCGGAGCATAATTATACCCACCGTTCTTGCACCGTTCTCGTTGACCACAAAGATCCTTCACAAACGCAGTCTCCATGAGCAACAAACATCATCACAACCTGCAATACCGTGCCAAAGCGAATGCTTTCTCTACGCTCGATAGACAAATATTTTTCCAACAACTGAGCTGCTTCCTGCGCCCCGCTTCCTCTCAAACGTACTCCCTGCAGAATCAGTCTTTTCCGCTCCACAGCTTTTCTACTAAACACAGCACCCTCAAGACGCCCACGCGAACCTATGACAAATGCCAATGCCAAATATGCTGGCACCAAGCCACACGCTACGAAGTTCCAGCAACACACCGCCAAAGGCGCCTCCCGCGTGAGCGTGCAGACAAC
>NW_013655176.1:1219-1813 GCF_000499385.1 Eimeria necatrix
TCAACGCCACACAACGGCGTGCGTATCCTGTACTCTCAGGACGCAATGGCATCGCCAGGCAACATACAGCCTACCCACCTAACTGCAAAGCATCAAATGTAAGCTAAAATGCCACACGCCAACATTCCATTCGCCAGCACCAATATGAACAGCGCGTCTCTTACAACACAACCATCAGGCCGCAGATGTCTTGCAACCGATACAGAATCTGACTTAGAAAGGCAGCAGTGCCTTTTGTGCCTGCACCTGCATGCTTCTTGCCAAAACCAACACACTGACGGCAACGCAGCACTGACGGCAAAAGCCCAAGGCAAAGCAAACTTGCCAATACGCATCAATAAATCACAGGCATTCAAAGATGCTCAATAAATGGGCACAGCTGCTATTCGCGTGCAGCACTGCACGCGTCCACGACTAAATGTGATTCTTGGTCAGAGTGTCCGTCGCCCATAACGCATGCGTTGCGGCAAATGATGCAGTCGCCGCAGCTTCGAAAACCGATACAGAGACTCAGCCTTAAGCATAATTTTAAAAGTTCAGTTGTGGAACCAGAAAGCCTTTCCGGTTATCATAGCTTGCCATCACCTACGGGCT
>NW_013655176.1:1913-3808 GCF_000499385.1 Eimeria necatrix
TGCAATTATGGTCAGATGTGCGCACGAAACCAGCACTACAGCACCTGCCACCAAGAACAGTTATGCGTTGGTACGAAGCAATGCATTGCGCATCGCGTCGAATGCACGCTTCACCCGCACAACGCCAACAGCGCTGTTCCTCATCAGAGTACTTTGCAGCGTCATGTCGTTTAACAGGTTTGAAAGAGACGCTATACTCACAGGCTGCACGCAGCGACGCCATCAAGTCACAAAATAGTGCATGTTGCGAGACGGCCTGGCGACTGACTGCTGAACATTTTCAAACTGCCGAAAGTAACAAACTTGACAAGGCCTGCTGATAGCGTTAGCCTGGGTACCATACTCTGTTCAGCCACCACTAGCGCATTCGATCCATTGCAATTCAGACATTCACTACATCAACCGGCCCGCGGCGCGTTATTGCAATTACGGATGTAGAATCGTAGATTGCCACACGCAGACGAATCGCCGCTACGCAGCTTGCTTTCGCCGTGACATACTCCCTGGCAAGACGCCATCCTTTGTTTTGTGTCCGTCGCATATATCCCGACTGAACACACAGGAAAATAATTATCCAGAAGCGCAGGACGCGAGGAAAACAACTTGAGTAGGGAGGCAGCCGGCTCACGTTAGTGTCTTTTTCGTCTGATGATTGGGAAGAATGTGCCGCATGAAGTGCGCAAGCAAGAACGTGTACGCAGCATCCTCTGCCGCGAATGCATACTTGTACCTGTCTTCTCTAGTTCGTTGCAAAGGTCCAAACCGCAGCGACTCTGCGGTGGAACTTCACCAACTGCTACACAGTTGTACAAAAAGGCTGCATCGACCCTGTCTTGCCAGCATTCTCATGCGCGCCACAAATCACAAACAACAAGGGACCAACCACGAAGAGCACTAGCACTGAGTGAATCACAACTAAATTTCGATTAGTCTGCGGACGCAAGGGCCACATGCGTCTGTCCACGACACTTCGGCAACGCGCAACGTTCCTCTTCAGAAACAGCCCAAAGCGAACTTTTGATTGCACGCCGTCGCAACAACGTCATACTTTGAAACAGTGACTATGGACAGGTCTCCATAGGCAGTCTGCACGTACTGGCTGCAAGCGCCTTGGAAGCAGAGAAAACTCCCTACGGTGGACGCGCCGCAATGAACGCCTAGCAGTGCTACTGACCCCAACCGATGCAGCGTCACACTTCAAACACGCAGCAAAGAACGATTGGCAGTTTCAGCGGCCGGCCAGACACTGAAAATTCTCAAAAAACAGTCGGCAAACTCACGACGTTTTAGCTGGACACTTTTTGGCCGACCGCATGTCACAAACCCGTTTGGAAGAGCATGGTGCACTTGAAGGCAGTTTGCGCTCCAGACGCAGCTGTGATTGACGTTGCATACAACGACGCACAACGTCAAATTGGGAACCATTTGAATTTTCAGACAAAAGAAGCAGTAAGTGTGGAAAGTGTTTACGCACACTCCATAGCCGTAAGGACGCGCGACGACTCTCAAGAACCCGAGAGTGAAGCTACGCAGTTCACGTTCTTACAGGCTGCGATAAAGCAGCTGCAGATGCATTTCCAGTCTTTTGCAGCACGATTGCGATATAGGAGCGCTCCGCTGAGGAAAGCATCACGCTAACACGTCTCGCCATTAACGCTGAGTGCGACTGCTGCTAAAGAGTGCGATGTGTCCACGGCGTTGTCTGACGAAATCATTCGCAGGTCCGTGGCACTGTGTCCAGGATACCCGCAAAGGCAAAGCCTTCACCGCTTTGCATCCGTTCACGTTAATCAATGACCGTCTCCAGTTTGAATAAGCTCTATGGCTTGAATGCAGTACGCGTGCACTGGCGTCGACCAGGAGCCTTGTCGAACCTTTCCAGCGTTCAGTCTCTA
>NW_013655177.1:0-618 GCF_000499385.1 Eimeria necatrix
CTGCCAATGTTAATACAACATTTCCGAATCATTCTAGCTACCGTCTTTATGATTGGTTGCCTCTCTCATGTGTATATATTGCAAACAAAACATGATATCCCAAGGTCTAAGGGCATTGTTTACCTTTGGCAGTAACAATGTTACTGCCTTTGGTACAGCAGCAGGAAGGTGAACGCAAAGAAATCTAGCACATGTTGTCTGCGAAGCAAGCCCTCTGCTGGTGGTCAGTAATGTTAGTGGGTGCTGTTCATGTGCATTTTTGTAGGTGGGCTGTTTTCCTCTTTTCAATTTTGGATGGAAAATGCGATCGTGAACAAGCTATAAAGGTGCCGTGACTTTAGCAGGGCAGTTTTTCCGTTGCGTGGGTAATGTCAATAGCTGGCGCTATACAGAATGATTCGTTAAAGTTTTGTATGGTGCACAGCGGCCGCCAACAGATCGCTTATCTGCAGCTGTTTGCATGGAAGCATGCCTCAAGATGTAGCTTGCACATGGATAGCTGACGTGGTTTTAGCTCTGCGGTGTATTGAAGGTTCGAAACCAGGTTGGGTAGGTACAAGAGATCTCAGTTGATAGTGTGTGCTACATTGCCTTCAATGCTCGGAAAGAAGTGCCGCA
>NW_013655177.1:718-2220 GCF_000499385.1 Eimeria necatrix
AAGACCGACAGTGGAATTGATGAATCATCTGTTACTGGATGAAACCACCTGACAACACTTTCAGCGGTACTTTCCCGGCTCATCACACAGCACATATGCTGAGTCTACAGGAACGTTCAGGATCGTTTGTCGTTCGATTTGTATAGTTGTGTTTGTCAATGAAATAGTAGGACATATTATAACTTTGCTTGCCTCTTAAGCTGTGTCGCAGTAGCATGCACCCGATTGCAGCTGCCTGTCAATTTATCACTGAAGTGCTAGACTAGTCTCATGTAGAACCGAGGCACGTGCAAGTTTGTTAATTGTAGTCGGAGACAAAATTCCGTGTGTAGGAATCATTGACGTGACCGACGTTTTGGCTGCAAACCGCACGGAGTGGCGTTGTTTCCGCTGCACGTTTTTCAGCCCGTGTTGCGTGTGTGCGTACTCGCGTTTTTCACATTTTTGCAAAGCAAAACTAATATTTATTTGATGTTACTCTTGTTTTGCCAGCATCAGATGGGTTGCGCTGCAATGCTTGTCACGCAGCTCAACCGGCGGTCTGCGTCGTGTTAGGGCGTGCTCTTTTCTGCACCGCCGTTCAATGATAACTCCAGTAGTCTTAAACTCTTGCTCGTGTATTCTTGTGCGTTTGTGTTTGTGCGTTCGCGCTGGGCACTTCTTGTGCTTACAGATAATGCAAAAAGTGGATATTCTCGCGTAACAGCGGTATTGCACTTATTGCAGGCCATGTACCTGGTGAATCTAACATTAGTACTTAACTCACTAGTAACACCCGTTGTACAGCACGCTTCTTTTCACTGCGCTTGGAACTTGCAGGAAGTAGGAATTTCATCGAAATGTTTTCTTTTACTTTAGGCTTTTTCAAGAGTTCCTGTCGCTTTGGTCGAATTGGCAAATCCGGCGCAGCATAGTGAAGTTCACAGTAGATTATTTATTGCACGTATTTATCACTATCTGTGGACATTTTTGAAGACCTGCTGTTTTCAGTGGATAAACTATACTTTCTTCACTTACGTCAATTAGTCATATCCGGAGACGTAGCTCGCTTGGTGTCTGCTGGGCGTTTTATAGGGGGTATCTCGTCCGACGCAATCAGTTGCAAAGAAGGCTCTGTATCATACAGGTAGCTGCACCGGCTTCTTGTGATTAGTTTTCTCGCTGACAGTAGACAATTAAGCCCGACAATCCGCTGCAGTTATCGATGTGCACACAGTTGCAAAATTGCACAATGCGCTCACGAGAGTCGCTGTGAATCTTGTCGAGCGTCTGATGGAGCCCAGCCAGTATGACATATATATCGTGGTGATGCGCTTTAATCTGCAGGCAGTTCACTTTTTTGGGATGAATTCTCTAGTCCGTCTGTCGGTGACGCCGTGGCGCGTGTTGCAGTATTTGTGATCTTTGGCGTCTTGGCATGACTGCAGCATGGTTTCGTTTGCACCTGATGCGGAGTGGCATTAGTGTCTTTGTATGCCTGTGACATGGTTGGGTGTGCAACG
>NW_013655178.1:0-1554 GCF_000499385.1 Eimeria necatrix
CTAGAAACATATCATCTAGGAAGTGCCGTCTGATTGCAAATTGCCATAGGCAGACCACTCAATCATGAGGTCTTGCCTATTGGTGCGTGCGGAGAGATGTGTCTGAGTTGCCTATTTCCGATGTGGCAGGTCCATAGGTTGAGGGGCGTTTCAGTTATGACGCACGAATCAAATTCACACGCAGTGCTTGCGTATGGGTACGCTCGCTGTGTGTGTCAGTAGGCGTGCAAGAACGCTTTCCGAGGGATATAGTTGGAGCCTGGGTTTTGCAGCATCCGCTTGCACTAGGTCCTATTGTTCCCGTTCCCCCCTTGAACACGAGTTGTTATTGGCAGGAATTTAAGCAGGCGCGCGGGCGCCAATATGTTTTTCGTGAGTGCGTTAAGCATTTAATTTTGTCGTGTTTTTAGTAGTGTTTCGTCACGCGTATTTAACGCGCTCGATTACCAAGAACCCAGTTTGTCAGTTTCCGTAGCTGGGCGTTGCACTGGCCTCGAGCGTATACTGTTTGCGTGCCTATTGCTCGGCGTTGTGTATTTTATCAACGATGGGCTTCGCTTCATGCGTACACGGCTTGTATTCCACAACTATTGGTGAGATATCTATGCATACTCATCACGTTTTGAGAAGCTTGTTTCCTGTGATGGTTAGCGATTTTGAAGTTCTGTGAGTGGTAGGGCGCGCTGCCTTAGCATTTCTTCTCCCGGCTTGGAGTAAATTTTTCGTGGTTGGTCTCAGCTATCTCGTTGCGGTGTGATGATCATGCTTTTATCGCCTATAAGCCTTTTCCGAAGGTTATCTGTGGGCGTTTTCAACATGAGATTCCTGATCCCCTCCGTAAAAAACAGTGCTGATGATACCATTCTTTCCCCATCGAATATCCTTAACGCTAGAAAGGAGATGGCGAACGAATCCAGAACTCTTTCTGACAAGGCCGAGCGCTCCGAACTGCATGAAGTGTTCCTACTTTCATTGAAGTCTCCTGGATGATGATAAGCATTTTCCACAGACCTGTTCTGAACAGTGTAGATGTGGATGCGAAAATTGCTGACATTGGGAATCGTGTTTGTATGCTAGATGTATTTGGACGCTCTGAGGATGAATTAAGTTCTACAATCACGACGGTCTGCGGACGTCCCAGGTCTTTTGCCAGGGCTATGTCGAAGGTAGAACTATGCTGAGGACAAGAAGCGTCATATGCTGAGTGTTGTGGTCATCGTTTATTTGCAGAATTGTTGAAGCATCATTGGCCGAGCTCATAGTCTGAATTCACGCTCAGCTGCTAGCTGTTACTATCCGATTGTGGGTGGTTTGTGTGCGTTCAAGCGTCCAAGCTCGGCAGAACAAATCTTTCCTCTCGTTTGTGGCGCAACTGGTGTCGAAAGGCGCTGGCCGTGTGCGCTGCATCCATAAGGTCAGAACAGCAACCTTGAATTTGATTGATTAGATCTTATGTAACTGGCGTGTCTATGGCGTGTCTATGTGGTGCTTGCTGAAACGAGCATCGGGATGACTTACATGACCATCAAATTCCGAGGGTCAGCAGGCCGCTGC
>NW_013655178.1:1654-3079 GCF_000499385.1 Eimeria necatrix
ACTGTTGCCTATTTCCGATGTGGCAGGTCCATAGGTTGAGGGGCGTTTCAGTTATGACGCACGAATCAAATTCACACGCAGTGCTTGCGTATGGGTACGCTCGCTGTGTGTGTCAGTAGGCGTGCAAGAACGCTTTCCGAGGGATATAGTTGGAGCCTGGGTTTTGCAGCATCCGCTTGCACTAGGTCCTATTGTTCCCGTTCCCCCCTTGAACACGAGTTGTTATTGGCAGGAATTTAAGCAGGCGCGTGGGCGGCGCAATGGTTGTTTCGTGAATGCATAGGATAGCTGGAATCGTTGCACTGCAGATGAAATAGATGGGATCGACGCGTTGGGCGCATGCACAATTAGTGGTGTAGCCACCTTGTGAGTGCATTACATTCTGTTGGCGTGCGGATGAAACTCTACTGCCACCGCCGAATGGTGTTGTGTGGAGAGAGTACAAACAATCCATCAAATAAACTCCTGATCGCCACAATGCTGTTTGTGTGTGCATGTTATACATACTGTGTCGATTGTCTCCCGCGAAGATGGTCAGGCAGGCGCGTGTTCTGTTTGAGCTATGGTCGCTCCCGCCTATTACCCACTCGCGGCAAAATGACGTCGCCTTCGAGTTCTGTTTTGGCTAGGAAGTCGCTGAGGCTTATCACGGGAGTCAAAGCCCTCTTGAAGTCGCACATGTATTTGCTGCATATGTATATGTGCATATGTGGTGGAGCTGAAGGGATCGGCGCTGTGTGGAGTTTGCAACCCGGAGGAGTAGAGTCACAATTTTTTTCTATTGACTAGATTGCCTTGAATTGCCGAGCTCGAAGCATGGCGACCGTGATGACTAACTTAGGACACCCATGACGCTTGCACAAAGCTGCGTATGAATTCCCAAGCATATTCGTACTGCCTGACACGTCATGCTTTTTATGCTTTTTACATTTTGTTGGGAAACGTGTCACTGGAATATTGTATGCCGCATTATTGGGATGAGCATCAATTTGGTCTGTGTTTCTGAACCCATATGAAGTCAACACTATATCTGATATGCGGCACAGTTCACTGGTTCATGCACGTTGTTCGCATATAGGCGCATGTTGCATGAGTGCCCTTTCTCTGGGTATGGCGGTGCCGCTAGTGTGATGAGCACAGTAGCCAAATCACGAAGGGCCAGAGTGAGCTTGGGCTTTCGCGTTAATCGCAGCAGACCCTTTGCTTGTGGGTGCTTGCTGTTTCATGGCGCGTTGCCACTTTCTAATTTGTGCATCTTTATTCTTCCAGGCGAAGCATGTTGTTGACAATGTTGTCCTTTCTGCGCCATGCATTTGCATGTTGATGTTGTAACGCACAGCACCGCCGGCAGCCTAGCGTGGTCAGAAGCACACTGCGCCTTGCAACGCATTGCTTGCTCTTGTATAGCTAGGGAAAATGTTGCCG
>NW_013655179.1:0-966 GCF_000499385.1 Eimeria necatrix
TTTTTCGAACTCTTGCACATCACAGGAACTTTAAATAAAGTTGCCTTCCATACCTGCTAGTTGGCACTTTGTTCACTTCACGAAGTGCGTTGATGCATCCAAACCACTGCCATGCGGTTGTTCTGTGTGTAAGTCTCAAAGCCTTCGGTGCATTACGGTTGTTCCAGATTACTATGTGATCCTACTGTGCACGGGTCCAGATAGCACACCTTTTGTATGCGTGAATTGGGGACGGCACATCCAGTGCTGAACTGCTCTTTCTACACCACTTGGTGCAGGTAAGTGACACCAAGTGTAAAGGTTTTCCTCCACGTGTCATTCTGTGTGGATCTGCACTGGCACACCAAGCCAACTGCGCAGCAGTGATGCATCGGTTCACGTTGCGTGTCACTGATCCTCACACCTGAAGCCGCATACTGCTTGTGCTTCCAGTTGGTCACTTCGGCTAAATTCAGAGTCTGTGCTGAAGTGTATGCTCCCACATGCTTAAGTAATTGTGCATATCCAGTTACTCAAGCGATTAATTTTTCTGCTGAATCTCGCATTTAGTTTGTTCAGTGCAGATGTCCGATGCGACTTCGAATAATGCCACTATGCGCAGCGTACGGAAATTGCTTGACAGGATAGCGCTTAATCGCACAAAACACAAAAACATAAACGGTCTGCGCAGTGATGCACATGCAGCCCAAGGGACGCCTAATTTCCAACAAGACTGCTGCAGCAGAACGATTATGCTATGCAGACGTGCAGGCCGTAGCTTGTGCTGATTCACTGCATCGACGCAACTATAGAGACCAACCATCCAAGTGATCTATTTACTTAAATTTCTGCCAATATAAACATGTACACCGATGGGGTTAGTCTTTCTAGATGGTCGCAATCTGTGAGACTTCAGGAAGTGCGTTGCCACGGCGCTGCTTGGCAGCCAGTTGCTTGAGATGTGCAACGCGCAGCCTAGTGACACTG
>NW_013655179.1:1066-2961 GCF_000499385.1 Eimeria necatrix
TAACTATCTGTGTACATTTTGCGGCTTGAGTTACGTCCGTTGACCTGACAATCTTATATCCGTAAAGGCCGAAGTTCTGCGCAGATAGTTTAAACGGAAAGTTGACAAACTAATATTTATGAGCAGCTGGTTGACGAACCATTGTGCTTGCACTGTCTATGCTTGGTAACTTCAGATGTTCATCTCCTTTGTTCTTGTGAGATTTCACTTTTTTCAGGATAAGGCTGTGCGCTAACGTGCCAGAATCCCAATGCTTGAGCAAACCTGTGAGACGCATCTGCACCTGGTTGGTGACTGCAATGCACACCACAATTCGGCACTGATAATCCCGGTAGAGCAACCGAACGCGCAAAGTACAGCAGTTTTTTGAGATGATTTGAGCTTCCGCCCCTTCATCCCCATATGCCGTGCCAGTGTATGCTCCTCATGGCTGCAGGCGTACATTTCATGGACTGAGTTTGCTTGCTATTGCACTTATACTCTACGTTAACCGCCGATCTGTATCATACTGTCTGCTAGTCTCACACAGCATGGCAAAATCCTTGTTTATCTTTGCCCGGACTTCGGCGCTGGCACTGCAGGCGAATAGAAGATCTGCTCACACCAGTAATTGCAGTGCGCTGGACTCAGTTAGTAGAAAAACTTTCCTCTCTAAAGTTCCGCCTCATGCAAATTCAGTTCGTAAGCAGCAACGTCAGCACATGCTACACATAGTGCATCAGTAATTGTTGCTCACTGTACTTTCGCGTCTTTAGAGGATGATACTATTCTTCTCCGTCACAGTTGGGTCTGGATCAGGATGTCCGTTCACAGAGCGACACAACTACTGCAAAGCTGATTGTTTCTGTGAAATAGACGTGCCTTTGGCCCTTTTAGTTTCGCACACCAGTGTTTTGGGGGTGAGGAACCCTGTCCCTAAGAGGTTCCACCATAATTTGCTGACGCGGCGCAGTCCAAGCTGTTACTGAAAACTCCAGATAAGAATGTTATGCAGGAAAAACAATTGCTTCTTGATACTGTCTGCTAGTCTCACACAGCATGGCAAAATCCTTGTTTATCTTTGCCCGGACTTCGGCGCTGGCACTGCAGGCGAATAGAAGATCTGCTCACACCAGTAATTGCAGTGCGCTGGACTCAGTTAGTAGAAAAACTTTCCTCTCTAAAGTTCCGCCTCATGCAAATTCAGTTCGTAAGCAGCAACGTCAGCACATGCTACACATAGTGCATCAGTAATTGTTGCTCACTGTACTTTCGCGTCTTTAGAGGATGATACTATTCTTCTCCGTCACAGTTGGGTCTGGATCAGGATGTCCGTTCACAGAGCGACACAACTACTGCAAAGCTGATTGTTTCTGTGAAATAGACGTGCCTTTGGCCCTTTTAGTTTCGCACACCAGTGTTTTGGGGGTGAGGAACCCTGTCCCTAAGAGGTTCCACCATAATTTGCTGACGCGGCGCAGTCCAAGCTGTTACTGAAAACTCCAGATAAGAATGTTATGCAGGAAAAACAATTGCTTCTTTCCCATGAGAAATATATCAGTTCGATAACCGCTGCAGCAGCGAGGGTTTTCTAGTGGCATAAGACATCTATATTTGCAAGGAATGGAATTTTTAAATTTTAGGTGGTACGCTTGTCCTTCGGCCGTCGGGAAATACATTGGCTTGTTTTGTTCCAGCTCTTGCCTCATGACAATGAATTGGTTTATTGCACCATCATGCTCTAGAATGCAGCGCTCCGCCGATACTCAGCCGGTGAGCTCACCGACAAACATTCCAGAACTATTGGTGGATACATTAAAGCATCTTCAATTACACGGCTCCGAATAAACATTTGCTTTGTTTTGAGAGCACTTTGTTTATGTTTAGTGCATTTCAAGGTTATGCCTTGATTTGCG
>NW_013655180.1:0-2500 GCF_000499385.1 Eimeria necatrix
GGTCCCGGGGGCCCCCCCCCCAGCAGCAGCAGCAGCAGCAGCAGCAGCAGCAGCAGCAGCGCCGTTCGACCTGCTAGGGTTTGTGGCTTGCTACGTGCCGCTGGTCATTGCGCGGCTGCTGGCCCCGCTGCTGCAGCAGCAGCCGCAAGACAGACCTGCAGCAAAAGATGTTTTGTCTTTGGACTTCTTTTTATCTCCGCCTCCGCCGGAGTCCATTTTGCCCTTTTATGCCAAAGCTTTGAAGGGCCGGGGGGGCCCCCAGGGGCCCCCGGGGCCCCCCCCCGAGCCGGGCACTGCGTCCCCCTTCAAACCCGTACACCGTACACCCTAAACCCTAAACCCTAAACCCTAAACCCTAAACCCTAGCTGCTCGGCCGCGCCCCGCGGCGCCGCGGGCCCGCGGCTGCAAGGCAGCAGCGCGCACGCCGAGCTCGCGGCTTGCGGCTGCGGCCGCGCGCTCCGGGTTTAGGGTTTAGGGTTTAGGGTTTAGGGTTTAGGGTTTAGGGTTTAGGGTTTGCGACGCAGGTGCTGCACCTGCTGCGCGAGTCCCCCTTCGGCACTGAAGCTGTCCAGACAGTCGCGCTGCTGCTGCGGCAGTCCGTAGCAGCAGAAAGGCTTTTGAGTTTCTTTTCTTTCGAAGCCAAGAAGCTCGCCCTCGTAAACCCTAAACCCTAAACCCTAAACCCTAAACCCTAAACCCTAGCCCGCGGCCTCTGCGCCAGCCCTGCTCAGTGCGCCATGCCGAAGCCGCCTTTAAACGCGCCGGTGAAGGGTTTTCTTCAGCCCTGGGCCAAACCCTAAACCCTAAACCCTAAACCCTAAATTCTAGACCCTCACTGAACCTGCAGCCCAGCAGCCCTCACTCTGCGTTGCAGCGCAGCTGCAGCAGCAGCAGCTGCTGCTGCTGCTGCAGCCTCAGCAGCTGCAGCAGCTGCAGCAGCAACAGCAGCACGAACAGCAGCAGCAGCAGCAGCTGCTGCTGCTGCTGCAGCCTCAGCAGCTGCAGCTGCTGCAGCAGCAGCAGCAGCAGCAGCAGCAGCAGCAGCAGGTTGGTTGCGTGTGTCCTCAGCCAGGAGGCCAGCAGGCGCTGCAGCTGCGGCAGTGTCTGCTGGATTTGCTGCTGCAGCAAACGCAGCAGCTGCTGCAGCAGCGGGGGGCCCCCCTGCGGGCCTTTCCCGCGCTGCTGCCGCTGGACCCGCAGCAGCCGAGGCCCCTGCGTTGGCTGCAGAACTGTCTGCGGCTGCAGCAGCAGCTGCTGCTGCTGCGCTTCCGCAGCGCCTCCTACAGAGGTCCCTAAACCCTAAACCCTAAACCCTAAACCCTAAACCCTTTTTCTCGGGCTGCCGACGCACCGCCAGCCGTTTGCTGCGGCTCGTGAACGCGAGGGTTTGGAGCGCCGCTAGATCGAGGAGCTAGGGTTTAGGGTTTAGGGTTTAGGGTTTAGGGTTTAGGGTTTGTGTGTGATTTGCTGCCAGGTGGTGGCGCTCGGGAGGGACCTGCTGCTGCTGCTGCTGCTGCTGCTGCTGCTGCTGGCAGCTCGCTGTCTCCTTTGCCGCGCGTGTCTGCTGCTGCTTTGGCTGCTCTTAACCAGTCAGTGGGTTTATTCAGGCCGATAGAGGTGCCCTTGCTGCGCCCTGCTGCTGCTGCTGCTGCTGCTGGCAATCCACGCAGCAGCAGCAGCAGCAGCAGCAGCGGCAGCAGCAGCAGCAGCAGCAAGGGGGGAAAGGCGCAGCCGCCGCAGGGCCTGCTGGAGCTGTTCGTGCCCTTCAACTGTCTGTCTCTTTACGCGGGGCTGGCCATAAGTGATTTGCATGCAGCAGCAGCTGCTGCTGCTTCGGACGCTGCAGCAGATGCAGCAGCAGCAGCAGCAACAGCAGCAGCAGCAGCTGCTGCTGCCGAAAACGAAGCAGAGCCCCTCGCAGCGTCCTCACAGGACTCGCCTGCTACTGAGTCGCCCGAGATCGGCAGCAGCAGCAGCAGCAGCAGCAGCAGCAGCAGCAGCAGCAGCCGCAGCAGCAAGAAGCACAGCGGTTCACCGGGCGCTTCGTCGACGAGTGGCTCGGCGGCGGACGCCGCAGCAGCAGCAGCAGCTGCTGCTGCAGCAGAAGCAGCAGCAGCAGCAGCAGCAGCAGCAGCAAACAAGGAGAAGGAGAGGGGCTTGTGTCTGCCGGGTTCCGTGTACGGCGTGCTGGGAGCAGCAGCAACGCCGATGCTGCTGCCGTTCGCGCTGCTGCCAGCAGCAGCAGCAGCAGCAGCAGCAGCAGCAGCAAACCACCCGCTCAGCAGCAGAACTCCCCTCAACAAAGCCTGCTACACTGGCTGCGCCTTCCGCTGCTGCCGCATGCAGCCGCTGCTGCTGCAGCCAGACCCCACAGTTTGCTGCTGCTACCAGCTGCTGCTGCACCGGCCCTCCTTGGAGGCCTGGGGGGCTTCTATGGAGCTTCCTGCTGCTGCTGTTGCTGCTTACTTCGAAGCAGATGCTGTTGCTGCTGCAGCAGAC
>NW_013655180.1:5000-42557 GCF_000499385.1 Eimeria necatrix
GCTGCATGGAGGAAGTCGCCGCCTTTCTGCTCTCCAAACCCTCCGTCACATGAGCCTTCTGGGTGTCCCCCAGAGCGCTAGGGTTTAGGGTTTAGGGTTTAGGGTTTAGAACACACTGCGAGACTTTAGGGTTTGAGAGGGGGCCCCCAAAGGCCTGAAGGCGCTTTAGGGTTTAATTTGTTTTAGGGTTTGAGGTGTACGTACACCTCGACGCTTTGAGCGCCTCGGGGCCCCCCAACTCGTGCGATTTTTTCGTAGGGTTTAGGGTTTAGGGTTTAGGGTTTAGGGTTTAGGGTTTGGCCGGCGCGGCCGCAGCGGAGGCCGCTGGGCGGACCCGCTGGGCTGTCGCCACCCAAACCCTAAACCCTAAACCCTAAACCCTAAACCCTAAACCTCAATCATTTGCCGAGGCAGAAGCTTCGCTGAATGATTTCAACAGCTTCTTCAGGCCGCCACTCAATGCCCGTTAGTTCTCCCAGCAGCCCCAACGCGTAGCTGCGCACAAACCCTAAACCCTAAACCCTAAACCCTAAACCCTAACGCCTAAGCTGGCGCTGCAGATGACACGAAGAGCCCGGGGAGGTTTAGGGCTTCGCCACTTGGGCGCTCTCTCAGCTAACAGCAGTCACTGCAGGACTTAAAATTAGGGTTTAGGGTTTAGGGTTTAGGGTTTGGGGTTTACGAGAGGTCTTCGGCCTTTTCCTCCAAAGCCTCAATGCTTAGAAAGTGCTGCAGCGTGTCCCGCAGCTGCAGCAGCAGCACTCGCTCCCTTTGCAAGCAAAAGAGGGCCTCTTCTTCACTGCTGCTGCTGCTGCTGCTGCCGCTGCTGCTGCTGCTGCTGCTGCTGCTGCGAAGGACCCACTGCAGCAGCTGCTGCACATTAAGGCCACTGCGACAAGAAATAGGCAAAATGCGGGGCTGCAGGGGTTTGGCCGTGGCTGCTGGGGGCCCCTGGGGGGCCCCCCTTGGGGGCCCCTGGGGGGCCCCCCTTGGGGGCCCCTGGGGGGCCCCCCTGGGGGCCCCCTGGGGGCCCCCAGCCCCAAGTGGAGGTGTGGGGCCCCACAGCGGTAGAAGGGCCCCCAGGGCCTCTTGAGGGAGGAGACGATCCACGCTCATCTCTAAGCGGTGCAGCAAGCTTGCTGCTGCTGCTGCTGCTGCTGCTGCTGCTGCTGCTGCTGATTCGTCTTGCAGCTCATGAGCAGCGCCGCTTGCGGGCCCAGAACCGCTGCTGCTGCTGCTGCTGCTGCTGCTGCTGCTGCTGCTGAGGGGCTGCTGCTGGCTCTGCAGCAGCAGGTCTGTCTTGTTGACGAGAAGCAGCAAACGGGGAGTCCCTTGTGTCTCCCTTTTGCTGCTCATAATGCCCTTAAGGGCCTCGCCCAGCTGCTGCAGCTGCTGCTGCAGATGCTGCAGCTGCTCGTCTTCCTGCTGCTGCTGCTGCTGCTGCTGCTGCAGTTCCTTCGCTGCCAAAACGAGCAGCAGCAGGTCGCTGTCTCTTGCTGCAGCAAGAGCCCGGCGAATGCCTTCTGCTTCCACAGCGCCCACCGCAGCAGCAGCAGCAGCAGGCCCAGCAGCAGCAGCAGCAGGCCCAGCAGCAGCAGCAGCAGCAGCAGCAGCCCTCAGCCCCGCGCAGTCTGTGAGCTGCAGCCGCAGCAAACTGCTGCCTCCCCTGCTGCAGCAAATGCTGCTGCTCAGCAAGTCCCTCGTTGTGCCTTCTTCAGCAGCAACAATTGCAGCTTCCCGGCCCAGCAGCAAGTTGTAGAGGCTGCTTTTCCCTGAAGCCACGCAGCAGGGTTTAGGGTTTAGGGTTTAGGGTTTGGGGTTTGGGGTTTAGGGTTTAGGGTTTGGGGTATAGGGTTTAGGGTTTGCAGGGCGGCAGCCGCCTCGCTCCGGAACTCCCGGCCCCGCAGCTTTCTCAAGCAGCGCCGGAGTCTCTTCTGTGCGCACTCGAGGGTTTAGGGTTTAGGGTTTAGGGTTTAGGGTTTGGGTCACCTGCGTTGGGGGGCCCCAGCAGCAGCAGTTTGGGGCCCTCCTCGGCCTGCGCGTGCGCAGCAATTCTGGAGAGTTCGCTGTTGAGCTGCGCGAGGACTTGTGCTGCTGCGGGGTCTGCTGCTGCTGCTGCTGCTGCTGCTGCTGCTGCTGCAGTTTGCTGCTGGTCATCCCCCACAGCCAAAGCTGCTTCCAGGGCCCCCAGGGCCCCCACGAGGGCCCCCCGCCACTTCTTTAAAAGCCCCAGCCGTTGGGGGCCCCCCGAGAGCCGCAGCAGGGCTTTGCCCAGCTGCGCAGAGCCCCCGGCCTGTTCGCAAACCCTAAACCCTAAACCCTAAACCCTAAACCCTAAGCCTTAAACCCTCAGTCGAGATGCCGGGCGCCTCTATCGCGGCGTTCGGCCCCTGCCTGTGCTGCTCGCGCTGAACGCGGCGCTCCGCGCTGCCCCCCAAAACTACGAATTAGGGTTTAGGGTTTAGGGTTTAGGGTTTAGGGTTTACATGCAGCACAGCCCCCAGCGCATGCAGCTGGTGAACATTTTTCTTGCCGTTCAAAAAAGAACGCAGCGCAAACTCTCCGGGCCTCGCCAAGCGAATTAGGGTACTGATGGGGGGCCCCCCTGCTGCAGCAAGGACAAGTTGCTGCTGCGCCAGTGTCTGCTGCTGCTGCTCCGTCTGCCTGTTGCTGCTGCTGCTGCTTCTGCAGCTGCTGCTGCGCGAGGAACCTCCTCAGCAGCAAATCGAAGAGGCGCTCAGTGCAGCAGCACTCTTCCTGCTGCAGCAGACCCTGCTGCTGCTGCTGCTGCTGCTGCTGCAGCAGCAGCTGCTGCTGCTGCCCCGGCTCGAACCCCAGCAACTCTTTGTCTGCAGCCAACATATGTCTATAGGCAGCCTCGAGTGACTGTGGGGCCCCCGGGGGCCCCCCGGGGGCCCCCTGGGGGCCCCCAGGGGCCCCCCCGGAGGGGTCCAGGGGGCCCCCAAGGGGGCCCCCTTGGGGTACTTTTAATGTTGGGGGGCCCCTGGGGGCCCCCGAGCAGCGGCTGGCCTCAGCAAAGAAATCAAAAAGGGCCCCCAGGGTGGCGGGGCCCCCGTGGGAGTGAATTTCGGCCACGTGCTCCCCTGCGCACTCAAACCCTAAACCCTAAACCCTAAACCCTAAACCCTAAACCCTAAACCCTAAACCCTAGAACCCCGAGCGTCGGCGCTGGGCCTTCAGCGCTGCGCCGGAGACAACGCCGCAGGCAGCTCACGAGGCCGCGTCCGCTCTCTGCTGCACTGACGTTTAGGGCTTAGGGTTTAGGGTTTAGGGTTTAGGGTTTAGGGTTTGGGGTTTACCTGTGGCGGACTTGGGGCCTTTGAAGAACAGCAGAAGCGCCTCATCAAGGGGGCAGCAGCCCCTGAAGAAGTCCCGCACTAAAGAGACGCAAACGCGGCCAGGAGGAGGCGCAGCAGGCAGCAGCAAAGGCAAGCAGCAGCAACTGCTGCTGCTGCTGCTGCTGCTGCTGCTGCTGCTGCTGCTGCTGGTCCAGGATCTGGTGCGGAGGCCCGAGAGAATCCCAGGGCAGCCCGCGAAGCCGCGAGGATGCTGCTGCTGCTGCTGCTGCTGCTGCTGCTGTCTTTCCTGCTTTTGCTGCAGCTGGTGATCTGCGCACAGCTGCTGGGCCACGGAAGACAGCAGCAGCTGCTGCAGCAGCAGTTGCTGCTGCAGCTCCAGCGCAGCTGCATCGGGGCAGCAGTGGAGAGCTGCAGCGAGGCCTGAGCGAATGCGAGACATACAACGGAACGCTGCTGCTGCTGATTCTGCTGCTGCTGCTGCTGCTGCTGCTGCTGCAGTTTTTGCCAGTCAAGACCCTGTTGCTGCTGCTCCAGGTGTTGCTGCTGCTGTCACTGTTCTTGCAGATGTTGCTTGCAAAAGTAAAGCTGTGTGGCTGCCGAGCCGACCAAGTGCTGCAGCAAACGCGAGGGAGGGCCGAAAAGAGCAGCAGCAGCAGCAGCAGCAGCAGCAGCAGCTGCTGCTGCTGCTGCAGCGGTGGCCGTGCTGGGCGCAGCAAGGGAATGCCCGGCATACGCCCAGGCGCTGCACTCAGGTGGCTGCGGCTGGCGCCAGTGCTCGGGGGCCGCAGCCATCAAGAACGACAGTTTAGACTGCTGCTGCTGCTGCTGCTGCTGCTGCTGCTGCTGTTGCTGCTGCTGCTGCAGCGAGCAGGTCACCCCCTATCAACTCCGTGGTGCGGGCTCATCCGCACGCGTTCGAGTGTCTCTGTGTTCTAAATGCAGCAACTATGGCGTGGCTTCCATTTCTGGTTTGCTGCAGCTGCAGTTGCTGCTGCAGTTGCTGCTGCTGCTGCTGCTGCTGCTGGCTTGTGCGCAGGCTCGCACCCCAGCGCGAGGCTATGAAGAGCAGCAGTGGATGCGGCACTCCTTCGCGACGTGACGCGGGGGAGGAAGACAGCCAGGCGCACGGCGAAGACAGCAGCAGCAGCAGCAGCAGCTGCTGCTGCTGCTGCTGCTGCAGGGTAGCTGGGGTGTCGATGCGGGCTGCGTGGGAGGCCCTGAACTCGCAGGCGGAGGGCTCCCGGCTGTCTGCTGCTGGGGCTTGCGTCTGTGCGTCTGGGTGGGGAAAAAACGAAGTTTCGAAGGGAAATGGAGTTTATTAAATGAACTTAAACGCAGGGAGTGGCAACACATGCAGCGAAACCGACGGGGCCCTCTGGCGGCTGCTGCTGAGTGACCGCTGGGGCAGCAGTGGCGCTTTGAAGGCAGCAGCCGCGCAGGAGTTGCTGCGGCTAGCTGTTGGGGTTTGGGGGTTTAGAATTTCTTCAAATGGAGTCTTCGAAGAGAATTTGAAATGAATTTAATTTTTTTGTGAGATCGAGCGCAAGGAAGCAGCGAAAACAGCTGCTGCTGCCGGCAAGTTGGAGCCTCCGCCGCTCATCGCACTGGTACGGGTCCGCCGCTCCTGGTGCCCTGGTGCGCCGCGTTGGGGCCTCGGACTTTGTTTTTAAATCTTTTGAATAAATAAAAACAAAAGTGCTGGCCGTTTGTCCACAGCTCGCGGCCTGAGCTGGGGGAGGCTCGAGAGGAGGACCCCACATTGCATCTGGCTTCTCCCGCCTGCCGTGGAGTCCGGAGTCGGGGAAGTTATATCCCCGTGGGGGTTTCTTTTGCTTTTTTCTGGGGCTTTATTCCCCTTTTAAGTCCAGTGGGACTCACTGGAGGGCAAGAGGCCCCGCGTCCTTGCCTCTTGTCTTTGGCCATGGCGCCTCGGCTTTCCGCCGCCCTCTTTGCGGCCTTCGGGCTGCTGCTGCTCCCCTTCGAAGACTTTAGCGGCAAAGGCCTCCTTTTGCCCCTCGTGGAGGCCGCGGGGATCAACGGCGGAGACCTCAGGGGAGGGGGAGGAGTTAAGGGGGGCCCCGGAGATGCTGGAGGGAATGGGGGGGGCCCCGGACCGGGAGGCCCGGGATCGGGATCGGGATCGGGCAAGGACGGCGACGGCGAGTCCGGCGAGGAGGGAAAGAACGGTCAAAAGAACGGACCCAACAAGGTAACGCTTTCTTTCCTTTCCATTACTTCTGCAGCATCTTTTTCAAGTGCAAACATCGAAGCTGCACTTCGTTAATGAAAGCAGTCACAAGCCTCTCTCGCTGCCTTTGCTGCTGCTTGCCGAGAAAGACAAAACGAGCCAGCGAGAGCAGCAAAGAAGAGTCGGACAAACTTTTAGAAAAGAAAGAAGTAGCTACACTACACTACTTCATCACTGACAACTCTTTCGTTCCGCAAAGCAGCTCCCTGATGAGGGTCTTTGCAGATTCAGATTTGTGAACGCGTGTACTTTTGTGCGCGCAAATAAGTGCTAGGAAAGAGCATCATTTAAACGGCATTGTTCACAACTTGTGATCAAATTGTTTTGTTTCAAAAATGTTTCAGCAAGGAGGCCGGGGCAACAACGGCCGAGGCCCCCCTGGCCCTCCGGGTGGTCCGAAGAATCCTCCTCGGAGACAGCAAGACCAGTCTTTGGCGCAGGCGCTTCCTTTGCTTTGGAACGCAGCCGCCAACACCGCTGTGAGACCTTTTCGCCTCAAGACCCTTTCGCCTCAACCATTCCCAGTCCTACGTTCACATGTTCAACTTATTGGGCACTTTTGCCTGCGCATCTGTTCATGAAACATGAATTTCATTTGGAACATCAACCATTTTCAAATATGCTGCTGCTGATTGTATTCCATTTATTATGTAGTTGAATGTTTATTATGATGTCCTTAGGCGGCATCAGACGAATCTTCGGATTTAGAGGATTACAACGCCGCTCTGGCGCGGATATTTGAAAAGCGAATGGCATTCCAGTAAGCGCATGCATGAATGGTGTTTCATTTCCGGTCGGTTTCTTGCGCAGCTCTTCTTGCACTTGCATGAACTTCGCATTTCAGTGCACTTTTTGCAGAACATGAATTTCACGGAAAGCGTTCCAGTAACTCCCGTTCCTCTGCTGCACTTTGCTGTTTTGCACAGCCCGCGCTTCCGAGGGGCGTTGGAAGACATAAACGAAGCGCTGTCGCGGGACTTGCTGGAAACGAACACGAAAATGCCGATGAGCGAGCGGCAGAAGATTCTGTACGGGCTGGGAGGCCGCGGGACTTACCTGGAGGTGCCGACGCTGCTGCACGAACTGCGGGAAGAGGCGGACCACCCCGTGGAGGAGCGGAGGCGGATCCAGGGGCTGCACCGGCTGCGGCGGCGGGGCGTGCAGATCAACGTGGAAGACCTCAAGAAGCGGCCGTTCGTGCGCAGAGAGTTCACGGGGCCGGTCACCACGGAAGACTTCGAAGAAGACCTGACGGACGCAGACCTGCACCAGCGACAGAGCGCGCTGAACGGCTGGCTGCAAATGCAGAACCGCGCGCGAGTGCTGCAGAAGCAGCACATGCGGCACCGGCGCAACGTGGGGGCGAGCGAACCGGTGAACGACGACGACTTCCAAGTGGAACTCGAAGACCTGGAGGGGCTCGGCTTCGGCGGAAGGCTCAGCGACGTCGAGGGCGGCGAGTACGGCGAACAGTACCGCGAGTTCCTCGAGGAGGAGGGGAAGCCTTCGGAGAACGAGGAGGAGGCGGTCTAGCCGAGCTTCGCTTCGCTTTCTTCACTTACGGTTCGCGGCGGCCGCGCGGAGTCGACGGAGTGGCGCAGCCGCCACGCAGCCTCGCTTGCTTCGCCGCAAACGACAATGCGCAACAAGCCACTGGGCAGTTCGCTCGGCCGAAATGAACAGAACTATTCTTGTGAGACTCTCGGCCGCCCGCAGATCGCCTGCGCGGGGCTCCCGGTGTACGGACACCGCGCGGCGCGCCCGCGCGGACGTACACCCCAATTCAACGCAACGCCTCTTTGTCTTCGGCTTCTCACTTTTCTAATTTCGTCACTTCGCCACTTTCCGCCGTTCGCAACTCTGACGCCGCAGTTTCAGATCCCCACAGAAACTAGCTTTCGCACCAGTTCAGCCACAGAAACATGCTGACAAACAGAGCTGGCGCTCACTTGTTGCTGCGAAATGCTCGGCAAGGGGCTGCTCCTTCGAAGCCGCAGCCCTCTTGCGGCGCGAATTTTCGAGTTTTCACCTTTAAATGTATTTCTTTTTTACTTTTGCACATTGTAAAAGCTTACTGTAAGAATTTTCCGAAAATTTCACGTAGTCACTCGCTACGGGCTATTCCCGGAAAGCGCTGCCGACGGCCGAGGGAGGCCGTTTGCTCGGGGTCACCTGGCTCCGGGGAATCCTCGTGAATACTCCCCGTTGTTTTCAAAAAAATTCGAATTCCTCAAAATGAAGGCATAAATGAGGGCATTTATGCAATTATGTGTTTAATTAAACCATAGTGAAGCTGTAGTGTCTGTTATTGTACTGCACCGCGAGCCAGAGCGGGAGGATTATCGATCACGCGATGGCCCTTCCTTCGCATGCAAAGAAGTTTGAGTGGGCGTAGAGGCGGAATTGAGAAGGAGTGTTTATAGAGGGCCTGAAGCGCCGAGCAGGAGGGCAAAATGGTGCATCCCGTGGAGAGTGTGAATTTGCCAATTCCCGTAATCGAGCCTGTGGTGGACACAACGAGCTCGAGTCTGCAGTAAGCAGTCAGCACCGCTTTTCCGACTCCGCCTGAGTTCTGCAGCTGAGTTTGTTTGCACCTCCCTGCTCCTCGCAGTGGCAGCTGTAGAAAGGCCCCGAGGTGCTGCCTTTTGGCTGCCGTGGCGCGGCGGGTCAGGAGCTGCTGCAGCTGCGCCGCTGCTGCTTGGCTGCTGCGCAGCTGCAGCAGCTGCAGCAGCTGCAGCAGCTGCAGCAGCTGCAGCAGCTACAGCAGCTGCAGCCGCTGCGCAGGAGTTGCGGAGGGTTTTGCTGCAGAGAGAAGGCGAAGCGGCCTACAGAAAGCAGCGAAATTGACGGGGAGTGGCGAATTGCCCGCAGCCCTTTTCTTAGCCGCTTCCTGGGGCTGCCCACAGTGGCCCAGGTGCTGCAGCAAATGCCCAAGCTGCAGCAGCAGCAGCAGCAGCAGCAGCACCGCATCCGCGTTGCCCCCGACATGCAGCAGTTCCCGCTGCTCCGCTCGCAGGCCGAGAGCTTCTTGCTGGACCTCGACAGGTCTTTCTTGCTTTGCTGCTGCCTCCGGCACTTTGCTGCTGCTGCTGCCTAGGGCACCCTGCTGCTGCCACTGCCTCGGGACGTTTGCTGCTGCTGCTGCCTCGGGCATGTTGCTGCTGCTGCTGCCTCGGGAAGTTTGCTGCTGCTGCTGCTGCCTTTGCCCCACTTCTCTGTCTTCTTCTCTGTCCCCCTTTCTGTCTTTAAAGTCCATTAGAGGCTCTTGAATGCGCTTGTTTGTCCTTTTCTTTTTCCTTCTTTCTTCCATTTTAAATACTACAAAAGGTATTATAAGTAATTCACATGCGCGCTGCTGTCCTTTCCTGCTGCTGCTGCTGCTGCTGCTGCTGCTGCTGCTGCTGCTGCGCTTAGAGAACGCAGCGCCATGGCGCGCGCCGCGCTGCTGCGTTCCTGCTTCCCGAGAGACCCCCCGCCTAGGGGCCCCCTTAATGGGGGCCCCTCTGTTGGGGGCCCCTGTGCAGGGGGCCCCTCCATTGGGGGCCCCTCCGTTGAAGCTGGGGGCCCCTCCGTTGGGGGCCCCCCCGTGGGGGGCCCCCCTGCTGGGGGCCCCCCCGAGGGGCCCCCGGGGGCCCCCGGGGGTTCAGCTTCTGAGAAGGAGTGGGGGCTGCGGTCGCGGTGGCGGCCAGATCTGCTGCTGGGGGGCACCCCCGGGGGCCCCGGGGGCCCCCTGCTGCTGCAGTCGGAGGCCTCGCGCAGCTACGGGGGGGCCCCCCTGCTGCAGCAGCACCTGCCGCCCCTCTACTGGCCAGCCCCCAGGGCCTTCACTGCAGCAGCAGGGGGGCCCCCCCGCCGCAGGGGGCCCCTCAACACGGCCCTGACCCGCAGCAGAATCCACAAAGACCTCGACAGACTCGCGGGGGAGTGAGGCCGCAGCTAGCTAGCTAGCTGGCTGAGTGGCTAGCTAGCTGGCTGGCCAGCTGGCTGGCTGGCTGGGTGGCTAGCTGGCTAGCTGCATGGCTGGCTGGCTAGCTGGATGGCTAGCTGGCCAGCTAGCCGTGCAGCTAGCCAGAGGGCAGCTAGCCAAACTGCTAGCTAGGCACCGAACTTCACAGCTAGCCAGCGTAGCCGGAGCCAGCTCGCTAGCTAGCTAGCTAGCTAGCTAGCTGGCTAGGCAGAGGTGGACAGGCAGCTGCACAGCTAGCTAGCCACATAGCTAGCTGGCTACATGCAAGGGTGGCTGGCTTTGCAGCGGCCTGAGCGCCTATTTGGCTAGCTAGCTAGCTAGCCACATAGGCGAGCCACTCGCTGCACAGAATAAGAAAGAGGTATAGGGTTAAAGGCCTCAACGCCTAGCTAGCTAGCTAGCTAGCTAGTTAGCTAGCTAGCTAATTAGCTACCTAGCTAGCTAGTTAGCTAGCTAGCTAGCAAGCCAGGCAGCCGGCCTGCTGTTTAGCTAGCTAGCTAGCTAGCTATCTAGCCGGCTCGCCAGCTATTTAACTGGCTAGCTATTTGGCTAGCTAGCTTAATAGCTAGCTAGCTATTTAGCTAGCTAGCTAGCAGTGGGGCGCGGCTAGCTAAGCAGCAGCCTGGGGCTGAACAGGTACATACACTCGAATTTGAAAATAAATAAAAAAATATTTTTGCATTTAAACTCCCCTTAGGCATTTGGAGTGTACGTACACCCCAGCAAATGGCCCCCAGGTGTACAGACACCTCACGAACTCGCAAAGCAGCAAAACGACTTCCCAACTAAACCCTTTTAGTCAAAACGAAACTTGTAAGGGCCTAGGGGGCCCCAGGGGCCCCTTAGGGTCTCAAGGGGGCCCCAAGGGCCCCCAGGGGGGTCTAGGGGGCCCCAAGGGGCCCCCAGGGGGGTCTAGGGGGCCCCAAGGGGGCCCCAAGGGGCCCCTAAGACGCCTCCAGAGACTCAAGGGGGCCCCGAGGATTCCTGGGAACTCAAGGGGGCCTCAGGAGGCTCTAGGGGGCCCCCAAGGGCCCCCAGCTGTTCTAAGTGCCCCCCTGGGGCCCCCGATGACCCCCCAGAAACCTCTGGGGCCCCCTAAAGTACCTTGGGGACCCCTGAGAGCCCGTAGGGGCCCCTGGGGGCCCCTGGGGGGCCCCTTGGGGGGCCCCTGGCAGGGCCCTGGGGGGCCCCTGGGGGGGCCCCTGGGGGCCCCCTGGGGGGTCCAGTATGGATTGGCATGAAGAGGATTAAGAGATAAAGAAGTTGAGATGGAAGTGGGAAAAGTTGCTGCTGAAGAAATGAAAAGGAAATAAAAATAAAAAAGTTGAAATGATAAAAGTGAAATAATAATAATAAATTAATAAGCAATTAAAAAGTGTAAACTGATGCAATTAAAAATCTATTTTTATTTTTTAATATATTCGAAAGGACTGGCATTTGTTTATAAACGGGCCAAGAAACCAGCAGCAGCAGCAGCAGCAGCAGCAGCAGCAGCAGCAGCAGCAGCAGAAGCAAAAACAGCAGCAGCAGCAGCAGAAGCAAGGGCAACAGCACCTGCTGCAAAAGAGTTGCAGCAGCAGCAGCAGCAGCCACTTCTTGAGGAGTCGCTGCGTAGTCTCTGGAAAAACTCTCTGTCAAAGACACGCCGTAGACCCTAAACCCTAAACCCTAAACCCTAAACCCTAAACCCTAAAGAATAAAACCTGTGTTCTCTGTATAGGAGGCAGGAATGTTGCAAAAAAAACAATTTAGATGAAGGCTTAGAGCTTAAACGCCAAATTGACAGCCCTAAACCCTGCGCCTCAAACCCTAAACCCTAAACCCTAAACCCTAAACCCTCAGCCCTGGGCGCTGTGCGCGCGGCCCCTGCTGCCCATTCCGGGCTTTCTTTTTGCAATTCTTTTGAATTTAATTTAAAATTAAAAATGAATTTTATTTATTTTCTTCTTTTGATGTTGCTACACTCGAAACACACTTTCCAAACCCTCGCCGGTGCCATTCCACGCGGGGGGCCCCCTAGGGGGCCCCCCGGGGGGCCCCCCGGGGGGCCCCTAGGGGGGCCCCTAGGGGGGCCCCCAAGGGGGGCCCCCAAAGCTCTTAAACCCTTTATAAAACGCCATTTGGATTTGAGAATTAAGGGTTTATTTGTTGAGGGTTTTTTCTCTTTTTATTCTTCTAAGAGGAATATAAGGAAGATGAGCAGCAGCAGCAACTCCATAACAGTAAGAAGGCGTGAAGTGGAGACGAGACAAAACCCTAAACCCTAATTGCTAAACCCTAAACCCTAAACCCTAAACCCTAAACCCTAAACCCTAGGGCGGTGTGTGTCGCGCAGTACCTGTCGGCCGCGGAGGCGCAGAAAATCGATGAAGAGCTTATGGGCCCCGAGTACCAATACGACATTTTGCAGGTCAGCAGCTAGGGTTTAGGGTTTAGGGTTTAGGGTCTAGGGTTTAGGGTTTAGGGTTTAGGGCTTAGGGTTTAGGGTTCAGGGTTCAGGGTGTTGGCGGTTCAGGGTCCACTGCGTTGGGAGTAGCGTTTAGGGTCTGGGTGTAGCGCTTGGGGTCTGGGTGTCGCGCCGAGGGTTTAGGGTTTAGGGTTTAGGGTTTAGGGTTTAGGGTTTAGGGTTTGTGCGCAGCTGATGGAGCTCGCGGGGCTCAGTGTGGCCTCCGCCGTTTTTTCTTCTTTTTGTGAATTGACAAAACGCCCTTCTGTGGAAGGCGCTCGCGTGCTTGTTCTCGTTGGCCCAGGCAAACCCTAAACCCTAAACCCTAAACCCTAAACCCTAAACCCTAAACGCTAAACCCTAGGAGGCTGCGCAGGGCTCTAAACGCAGGCCCGAGAGTCTAAACCCTCGCCCGAGTTCGCGGGCGAGCCCGCAGCAAGGAGCGCTCTGCTGCGGCGGGCGCGCAGCCCGAAAACCCTAAACCCTAAACCCTAAACCCTAAACCCTAAACCCTAAACCCTGATGCGCGCAGGCAACAACGGGGGCGACGGCCTCGTGGCTGCGCGGCATTTGCGTTTGTTTGGAATGGAGGCCAACGTGGTTTGCCCAGTAGAGCCCAAAAAGCAGCTTTACAAGGTCCAACTAGGGTTTAGGGTTTAGGGTTTAGGGTTTAGGGTTTAGGGTTTAGGGTTTGGGGTTTAGGGTTTAGAGTTTGGGGTTTAGGGTTTGGGGTTTGCGGCGTCTTCAGAACTTGATTCAGCAGGCTAAAGCGAACGGGGTGGAGTTCTTCCAGGAGTTGCCCAAGGGTCAGCCTAAACCCTAAACCCTAAACCCTAAACCCTAAACCCTAAACCCTTCAAAGTGCTGCAATCGCTTTTCTACACACTACATATTTTGTACACACTTATATACTGCTGCGTATCTGTTTTGATTAATTAAATAAATAAATATGTTAATTAATTAATTAAATAATTGATTGATTGATTAATTAATTAATTAATTAATTAATTAATTAATTAATTAATTAAATTATTTATTTATTCCTGTTTTTCTTGATAGCTGTGGCTGCCGTGGGGCTTGTCTGTGCTGCTGCGTTGCTGCTGCCACTGCCCTAAACCCTAAACCCTAAACCCTAAACCCTAAACCCTAAACCCTATTTTGGTTGGTTTCTTTATTTTGATCTTTTCCTTGAAGGGTTTGGGGTCTGGCTGGCTCTGCGTGTCTAGTTCGCCTCAGCACATTAGGGTTTAGGGTCCCCGCAAATTAGGGTTTAGGGTTTAGGGTTTAGGGTTTACGGCTTTAGGGTTTAGGGTTTTAGGCTCTAGGGCTTAGGACTTAGGGTTTGAGGGCTAAGGCTTCAACGACTCTAGGGTTTAGGGTTTAGGGTTTGTTTCTTTTGCGCAGACGTGACTGAATGCCCCTTATAGGTGGACGCCATATTTGGCTTCACGCTTTAGGGTTTAGGGTTTAGGGTTTAGGGTTTAGGGTTTAGGGTTTAGGGTTTAGGGTTTGTTTCTTTTTTGCAGACGTTACGGAATACCGTCAGCACATTAGGGTTTAGGGTCCCCGCAAATTAGGGTTTAGGGTTTAGGGTTTAGGGTTTACGGCTTTAGGGTTTAGGGTTTTAGGCTCTAGGGCTTAGGACTTAGGGTTTGAGGGCTAAGGCTTCAACGACTCTAGGGTTTAGGGTTTAGGGTTTGTTTCTTTTGCGCAGACGTGACTGAATGCCCCTTATAGGTGGACGCCATATTTGGCTTCACGCTTTAGGGTTTAGGGTTTAGGGTTTAGGGTTTAGGGTTTAGGGTTTAGGGTTTAGGGTTTGTTTCTTTTTTGCAGACGTTACGGAATACCACTTATTAGTGGACGCCATATTTGGCTTCACGCTTTAGGGTCTAGGGTTTATGGTTTAGGGTTTAGGGTTTAGGGTTAGGGTTTAGGGTTTAGGGTTTAGGGTTTAGGGTTTGTTTCTTTTTTGCAGACGTGACTGAATACCACTTATTAGTGGACGCCATTTTTGGCTTCAGCTTCAGGGGGCCCCCGAGGCCCCCCTATTCGGATTTGCTGCAGCAGGTAGCAGCAGCAGCAGCAGCAGCAGCAGCAGCAGCAGCAGCAGCAGCAACAACAACAACAGCAGCAGCAGCAGCAGCAGCACTGCCAATCTTCTCTGTGGACGTTCCCTCTGGCTGGGATGTGGATGCGGGTATGGAACTTCTTTTATTTTATTTTAATTTTAATTTAATTTTAATTTAATTTAATTTAATTTCGATCTAATTTTAATTTAATTTTAATTTAATTTTAATTTTAATTTAATTTTAATTTAATTTTAATTTAATTTTGCCTTTTATTTTAATATTCATTTAATTTTAATTTTAAGTTGATTTAATTTCATTTTAATTTTGATTTTGATTTTGATTTTATTTTTAATTATTTTGATTTCTTTTAGTTTCTTTTAATCTCTTTTAATTTCTTTTTTGTGTCATTTAATTTCTTTTATCTTTTTTTTATTTCTCGCAATTTGTTTTATCTCTTTTAATTTCATTTAATATCTTTAATACCTCAGATTAAATGAAATTAAATTAAATCAAATTAATTAAGTCAAATTAATCAAATTAATTAAATTAATTAAATTAATCAAATTAAATTAATCAAATTGATCAAATTAAATTAATTAAATTAATTAAATTAATTAAATTAAATTTAATTAATTTAATTAACTTCTTCACTCCCCCCACCAACCCCTCAACCAAATCAAAAAGTCAAAAATCAAATTAGTCAATTAAACTAATTAATTAAACTAATTAAACTATTTATTATTAATTAATTATATTAATTTATTTATTTGTTTTATTTATTTATTTATTTATTTATTTGTTTATTACTTTATTTATCTATTTATTATTTATTCACTTATTTATTTATTTGTCAATTAATTCATTTACTAATCCATTTTTTAAACCGTTAGTTACCTAACTAACTAATTAATCAATTAATTAATCTATCTATTACTATTTATTTATTACTATTTATTATTTATTTATTATTTATTTATTATTTATTATTTATTTATTATTTATTTATTATTTATTTATTATTTATTTATTATTTTTTATTATTTTTTATTATTTATTTATTACAAAGGCCCCCCCCCTTCGCAGCAAATAAAGCCCTCGGCTTTAATCTCTTTAACTCTTCCAAAACTTTTCGCCAAAAGTTTTTCGGGCCTTCATTTCCTGGGCGGGCGTTTTTTGCCGGAGTCAGTTATTAATTTTTGTTTTATTTTTGTCTATTTGATTTCATTTTTGACTCTTTTTTTGCCTTTTTTGATTTCTTTTTTTTTCTTTTTTGGTCTTTTTTGTTCTCTTTTTATTGTTCTTTCTTTGCTTTTCTTTTTTGGGTCTTTTTTTGTTCGTTTTTGGTTCTTTTTTGGTCTTTTTTGGTCTCCTTTTGTTCTTTTTTGTTCTCTTTTCGTTATTCTTTTTTGGTCTGTTTTTGCTCTTTTTCTGGTCTTTTGGACCCTTTTTAGGGGCTTTTTAATCTCCTTTTAATTTCCCTTTTAAAGGCTCTTCAATCTCTTTTCAATTCTCTTTTTAAGACCTTTTTAATCACTTTTAAGCTCTCTTTTGGACTCTTTAAAATGCATTTTCAAACCTTTTTGAAGGCCTTTTTAATCACTTTTAAACTCTCTTTTGGCCGCTTTTTGAAGTCTTTTTAACCAACTTTAGACTCTCTTTTGGAGACTTTTAAATTACTTTTAGTTTTCTTTTTGGAGTTTTTTAAAATGCACTTTTAGTGCCTCTTTTTGCTTTTTTTTCATCTTTTTAATCACTTTTTTCTTTTCTCCATTTCCTTCTTTTCAAACTTTTCAAATCTTTTTCAAATAATTTTTTAATCTTTTTAAAATCTCTTTTGTCTTTTTTTGTCCCTTTTTTGATCCTTTTTGTCTCCTTTTTCCTTTTGCATTCTTTTTTTCTTTTTGAAACTTTTTGGTCTTTTTTTAAATCTTTTTTTTATCTTTTTTGAACTTCTTTTAATCTTTTTTATCTTTTTTTACCTTTTTTCTTTTTTCATCTTTTTTGATCTTTTTGGGTCTTAATGTCTTCTTTCTTCTTTTCCATTCTTTTTAATCTTTTTTGTTTTTTTTCTTTTTGATTTTTATCTTTTTAAATCTTTTTATTTTTTAATTTCCTTCTGCTCAAGTTCTTTCCATTTTACTCCCTCGCGTCTCTTTTCCTTTCCCTCCCCTCCCAAACCCTAAACCCTAAACCCTAAACCCTAAACCCTAAACCCTAACACTGCGCGAGGGTTGTGGGTCTCTGCAGGTCGCTGAAGCAAAAGTACGGCCTTGTGCTCCCCGACTACCCAGGTACCCCAAACCCTAAACCCTAAACCCTAAACCCTAAACCCTAACCCTTAAACCCTAAACCCTAAACCCTTAATTCTAAAGGCGCGGCCAGTTGCGTGTTCTCTTCAGGGGCCGCTGGAATTGTCCGCCTTCCCAGTCCTCCAAGCCCTAATCCCCAAACCCTAAACCCTAAACCCTCCCTGTAGCCGCCTGCGCTGCGAAACCCCATACCCTAAACCCTAAACCCTAAACCCTAAACCCTAGGTGCGGCCAAGAGGGCCCACGAACACCCGCCTGGGAACCAAAGACAAGCCTTTTTGTGGAAAAGCAAAGACCTCGGGTTCCAGTTTATAAACCCTAGGGTTTGTAAACTAGGGTTTAGGACTAGGGTTTAGGGTTTAGGGTTTAGGGTTTAGTCACTTGGAGCGAACTGAGGCAGGCAAAGAGCTGCAAACTGCAGCAGTCAAAAACTCCATTTGCGCCAAAGACAAACGAGTCAGTTCTGCGGGGTCCTGAATGCCACACAAGCGCAAACCCTAAACCCTAAACCCTAAACCCTAGACCCTAAACCCTAAACCCTAGAAATGGGCTCAGCGACCCGCGTCTTCTTTCCCCACGCCCTGCAGTGAGTATGCCCTTGAGTGCTTGCTGCTGAGGGTTTAGGGTTTCCAGAAGCTGCTGCAGTTCAGCTTTAGGGTTTAGGGTTTAGGGTTTAGGGTTTGAAATCAAAGCCTCGTTTGTGGGACCGAAACCCTCCTCGCCCGCCAACGGACAAACCCTAAACCCTAAACCCTAGCAGGACGAAACCCTCGGCTGCCCTTGGCGAAGAAACCAGCGCAGCCCCCAAACCCCAAACCCTAAACCCTAAACCCTAAACCCTAAACCCTAAGGGCTTACGGCCACTTGTGGGGGAGCCTCGAACTTGAGCCGCAGCGTCAGCGAAAACCTCTTAAGTCCCAAATGATTAAATCTGTCAGTCACTTCTGCTGCTGCAGCAGGAAGGGGCCCCCACGCCTTCCGCAGCAGCAGCAGCAGCTCAGCCTCGTGCTTCCTGCAGCAGCAGCAGCAGCAGCAGCAGCAGCAACAACAACAGCTGCAGCAGCAGCTGGGGGTAGAGGCAGAGGCCCACGACGCAGCTGACGCAAGCTGCAGCAGCTGCTAGTGCGGCGTTACCTGCTGTTCGGGGTTTAGGGTTTAGGGTTTAGGGTTTAGGGTTTAGGGTTTAGGGTTTGGTCCTACCAAGCCCATTGGGGTTTTGTCTCGTTGCTGTTCATCAGTATGTCTTTGGGCTCCAGCCACAAAGAGAGGTCTCTATAAACCTGTGCAGCAAAAGGGGTTTAGGGTTTAGGGTTTAGGGTTTAGGGTTTGCAGGCCAACGAGATGAGAAGAGCAGCAGCAACAGCAGCAGCAAGAAGGGTCATGACAACAGCAGCAAAAGCAGCAGCAGCAGCCGCAGCAGGAGCAGAAGCAACGAAAATGACGGCAGCAATAGCAGCAAGTAAGAAGCAGCAGCTGCAGCAGCAGCAGTAGCCACAGCAGCAGCAGCAAGAGAGCAGCAGCAGCAGCAGCAGCAGCAGCAGCAGCAAGAGAGCAGCAACAGCAGCAGCAAGAGGGCAGCAGCAGCAGCAGCAATAGAGCAGCAGCAGCAGCAGCAGCAAGAGGGCAGCAGCAGCAGCAGCAGCAGCAAGAGAGCAGCAGCAGCAGCAGCAGCAGCAGCAGCAGCAGCAGCAGGGGCTGACTGGCTGCAGCTTTGAAAAGGGTTTGAAGGCCTTGAGTTTGCCGTCGCTGAACTGCTGCAGCAGCAGCGGATGGTTCTGCAGCAGCAGCCGAATGTCCGGAATGCTGCAGCAAGCCATGCTCAGCCGGTCCAGCCCCAGGCCCAGCGCCCACACCCGAGGAGTTGCTGCTGCTGCTGCTGCTGCTGCTGCTGCTGGAGCTGCTGCTGCTGCTGCTGCTGCTGCTGCTGCTGGAGCTGCTGCTGCTGCTGCTGCTGGAGCTCCTGCTGGTGCTGCTGCTGGAGACGCTGCTGGAGGTGTTGGAGCAGCTAGAACTGCTGCTGCTGGCGCTGCTGCTGCTGCTGCTGGCGCTGCTGCTGCTGCTGCTGCTGCTGCTGGTGCTGCTGCTGGTGCTGCTGCTGCTTCCATTGCTGCAGCAACGATAGAAGGCAGCAAAACGCCTCCCCCAAGTACCTCCACATATCGGCCGTCGTCACCCAGCACCTGTCCACAAACCCTAAACCCTAAACCCTAAACCCTAAACCCTAAACCCTCAGCTCAGCGTGAAACGGACCAACGACAGCCACAGGAATGTCCTCAACAGCAGCAGCACAGCAGCAGCAGCAGCAGCAGCAGCAGCAGCAGCAGCAGCACGACCTCGGCTTGTATGGAAGGGTTTGTAAATGGAAAAGTGTCTTTTGACAAAACAAACTTCCGACCAGGAAAAAGAAAACGCAGCAGATCCCGAACGGTCTAAACGCACAAACCCTAAACCCTAAACCCTAAACCCTAAACCCTAAACCCTAAACCCTAGACCCTAGGTCTCGCGGGGTGTTGCTCGGAGCGCTGCCTGTACACCCCAGGAGCTGCGCGTACACCCCAAGTCGAGCTAAACTGTTTATCATCAAAACTTCTTTTCTTTTTAATTAAATCATTTTAATTAATTTCAGTTAATTCCTCCCAAGAGGCCCTTATATAAGGACTGGGGGCCCCCTTGGTGGGTCCCGGGGGGCCCTCTGGGGGCCCCTGGGGGGCCCCCTGGGGGGCCCCCCTAAAAGGGCCCCTCGCAGCTAATGGGGGCCCCCATCATTAGGCCATAATTTTGTTTTTGACTAAATATATGCAAATTGCTAAAAGTTTCATTTGTAGCTAGTGCCTAAACCCTAAACCCTAAACCCTAAACCCTAAACCCTAAACCCTAATGCAACACCCTGAAACTGGGGCTGCGAAACCCTGATAACTCAGACAAGAATTAGAAGTCCGCAAACCCCAAACCCTAAACCCTAAACCCTAAACCCTAAATCCCTGGCGGCCCGACAAATAACCTTCGCAGCCAAAAAGCGTTCAGCCTAGAGGGCGCGACGGCTCGGCCTTCACCGTTTAGGGTTTAGCGTTTAGGGGTTAGGGTTTAGGGTTTAGGGTTTAGGGTTTAGGGTTTGGGCTCCAGAGGGAGCACTTCGAGCGCGCGAAAGGGTTTGAGGGTTTTGGGGTGTCTGTACACCTCGCGGAGTCCCCGCTCAGTCCAAAACTCTTTGGCCACTCTGCGCAGAAACAAACCCCAAACCCTAAACCCTAAACCCTAAACCCTAAACCCTAAACCCTAGTCCAGGGTCAGGGGTTCAGCAGCTCGTCAGACAGCATTTTGGCACTCGAAGAACTCCGCGAGGGCTTACAATTAGGGTTTAGGGTTTAGGGTTTAGGGTTTGGCGTTTAGGGTTCAAGGCGGCTGTTTCGAGGCCTAGGGTTTAGGGTTTAGGCCCTCATTTGGCCTTCTGTAGTAGGGTTCGGCTGCAGCTTAGGGTTTAGAGAGTTCTAGGGTTTAGGGTTTAGGGTTTAGGGTTTAGGGTTTAGTTACTCAAAGAGAATTCGGTGCCTCTTAACGGTGTCTTCAACGCGCCACCCATACCCGCCTCCCACCACACCGCAAATTGCAGCAGCAGGAAAGTCTTGCTGCTGCTGCTGCTGCTGCTGCTGCTGCTGCTGCTGCTGCTGCTGCTGTTGCTGCTGCGCCTGCATCACCTGCAGTCCCTGCTGCTTCTGTTTCTGCGGCTCTGCGTCCATTTTTCGCGGCATCTGCTGCTGCTGCCGCCGCTGCTGCTGCTCCCGCTGCTGCTGCTGCTCCCGCTGCTGCTGCTGCTGCTGCTGCTGCTGCTGCTGCTGCAGCAGCATGCGTCTGTTGTGCTGCAGCACGGCGTTGAAAAAAGCAACTTCTCTTTTTCTTAAACCCTCATCGCTCAGCCCCAAAAGGCCCAGCCGGTCTTCGCCGTGGCAGTCAACGCCCCCCACGTACAGCACCAGATCTGGCTGCGCAGCAGCTAAGCAGCGCTGCAGCACCTGCAGCAGCAGCAGCAGCAGCAGCAGCAGCAGCAGCAGCAGCAGCGGCAGCGGTGGGGGGCGGGGGCGGGGGCGGCGGTTGCAGGGAGCGCACGGGAAGGCAGCAGCAGCAAAGGGCGCAGCTGCAGCGTCTCTGGCGACAATGATAATGCCAGCAGCAGCAACAGCAGCAGCAACAGCAGCAGCAGCAGCAAAAGGGAAAAAGAAGCAGCAGCAACGGAAGCGGCCGCAGAAGAAACAGCAACAGCAGCGCCACAGAGAGCAGCAGCACCACCACCTCCAACACCGGCAGCAGCAACTCGACCACCACAAACACCAAAACAGGAGCAGCAGCAACAGCAGCAGCAGCAGCAGCAGCAGCAGCAGCAATAGCAGCAGCAGCAGCAGCTCACAGGTTCGAAGGCCTGGAGGTACTCCTCGTCCCCGCAGCCTTCTGGAAGAGAAATGTCTACAGAAGATCTGATTGCAGAAAATAAAAATAAAAATAAAAATAAAAAATAAAAAATAAAAAAGAATTAAATAAAAGAATTTAAAATTAAAAAATGATCCAAAACAAGTAAAGAGAAGGAAGCAACTCCAAAGAAGAAGAAGCAGCGCAGCAGCAACGCGCGCCCTCGCTCAAATCCCCGTTCTGCTGCTGCTGCTGCTGCTGCTGCTGCTGCTGCTGCTGCTGCTGCTGCTGCACTTTCGTATCTGCCGCTGCTGCTCATTTGTTTTCGAGTCCTGCTGCTGTCAGCCGTCGGCCCGCAGCGCCACCGCAGCAGCGGTAGAAGCAGCAGCAGCAGCAGCAGCAGCAGGAATAAGTAGAGCAGCAGCAACAGCGAGCACCAGCAGCAGCAGCAGGTTCAGAAGTACGAGCAGCAGCAGCAGCAGGAACAGAAGTACGAGCAGCACCAGGAACACCACGGGCAGAAATGCGAGCAGCAGCAGCAGCAGCAGAAGCAAGGACAGAAATACGATCAGCAGCAGCAGCAGCAGCAGCAGCAGCAGCAGCAGCAGCAGCAGCAGCAGCAGACCTTTGCTTCACAGCGGGGTAGTTGCTGCTGCAGTGTACAGACACCGTAGTGACTTCGCTGCGGCCTTCAAATATTTCAGCAGTTCCGTCGCCCTGGTGTACATCCACGTCAACAATCAACACCCGCCTGCAGCAGCAGCAGCAGCAGCAGCAGCAGCAGCAGCAGCAGCGGGAATAGGAGCAGCAGCAGCAGCAGGGGTGAGAGCGGCGGTAGCAGCAGCAGCAGCAGCAGCAGCGGTGGGAGCGGGAGCGGACTCGCAGGAAAAGGAGCAGCAAGCCGCCCAAGCAGCAGCAACAGCAGCAACAGCAGCAGCAGCAGCAGCAGCAGCAGCAGCACCTGACTCTGTGCTGCTGCAGCGCCAGCTCAGCAGCAGCAGCAACATCGTTGAGAAGGCAAAAACCCCCAGCCCTTTCTCGCCCCGCGTGGTGAAGACCCCCCCCAGCGCAGAGGGCCAGGCCCAGCTCAACAGCAGCAGCAGCAGCAAGCGCGGTGTTGCTGACCTGCAGCAGCAGCAGCAGCAGCAGCAGCAGCAGCAGCAGCAGCAGCAGCGACAGCAGCAGCAGCAGCAGCGGTTGCAGCGGCATCAGCGAATCTAAGGGGCTCAGAAGCGAACTCGCAGCGCTTCAGCCGATAGAATTAGGGTTTAGGGTTTAGGGTTTAGGGTTTAGGGTTTAGGGTTTGGCGGCAAGCGGCCCGAACGCGTGCTTCGGTGGGCTTCAGAGAGAGACTGCCCGAACCCCAAACCCTAAACCCTAAACCCTAAACCCCAAACCCCAAACCCTAAACCCTAAACCCCAAACCCCAAGCCCCAGACCCTAAACCCTAAACCCTAAACCCTAAACCCTAAACCCTCACTTCCGCGAGGGTCTTGAGGAGCATGTGCTTCGAGAGTTTCATTCCCAAGGCTTTCTCAAGAGCCTTGCGGGGCCCTGCTGCTAGGGGGGCCCCCCTAGCAGCAGCAAGGGGGGCCCCCCTGTGGGTGAGTGCTGCTGCTGCTGCTGCTGCAGGAAGAGACACAAAAGGCGACAGCAAAGTGAACTCGCCCAGCGGCCTGCCCAGCGCGCTACGCCCAGCAGCAGCAGCAGCAGCAGCAGCAGCAGCGCCTGCTGCTGCTGCTTCCGCACTTGCTGCTGCTGCTGCTGCTGCTGCTGCTGCTGATTTTGCTGCTGCTGCAGTCGGCACCCCGCCGTTCGCCGCCGCCCGGCCGTCTGGCGGGGCCCCCGAGGAGGCCTCCCTGGGTGCAGCAGCAGCAGCAGCAGGAGCAGCAGCAGCAGCAGCAGGAGCAGCAGCAGCAGCAGCAGGAGCAGCAGCAGCAGCCAAGCTAGCCACAAGAAGATGCAGCTTCTGCGGCTGCAGCTTTGCCCAAGCAGCAAATGAGGGAGGGGCCAGCAGGGGCCCCCAAACAACAGGGGCCCCCAACTCTTCTATTTTGCTGCACTGCCACTCCAGTCCCAGGGGCCCCCTCACAGTCCCTGCTGCTGCTGCTGCTGCTGCTGCTGCTGCTGCTGCTGCTGCTTGTGTTTCGGTTGCTGCTGCTGCCTCTGCAGCGGGTCCTGCGGCTTCGGGTGCTCTTGCACCTGCTGTTGCTGCTGCGCTCGTTGCTGCTGCTGCTGCTGCTGCTGCTGCTGCTGCTGCTGCTGTTTTGTGTTTGGTCCTTCTGGGGGTGAGGAACAGCACTGGGGGCCTCGCGGGGTGCTGCTGCTGCTGCTGCTGAGACAGCAGCAGCTGCTGCAGCAGCGCAGCAGCTTCAGGGCTGTCGGCTGGCAGCCGCGAGACCCACAGGGGCCCCTTGGGGGCCCCCTCATTTCCAGGTTCTTTGGGGGCCCCCGGGGGCCCCCCAAGTTGGCTGCTGGGGGCCCCCCAGTCTGCTGCTGCTGCAGCCGCGGGGGCCCCCGAGCAGCTGCTGCTGCTCCTCGGGCCCTCGGCGAGACAGGAGGGGCCCCCCGGGGGGCCCCCCCAAGAGGCTTGCAGGGGGCCCCCGGGGGCCCCCAAGGGGGGCCCCCTCTCTGGGGGGCCCCCCAAGGAGGGCCCCTTCAGGGGGCCCCCCAGGAGGGCCCCACTGAGGGTTTCTGAGAGGGCCTCAGCCTCTGCTGGCCTGGGGGGGCCCCCAAGGGGGGCCCCCCTGAGGGTTTCGGAGAGGGCCTCAGCCTCAGCTGACCCCCGAGGCAGCAAAATGCAAAGGTCTTGACCCTTGAGGGCCCCCTCGAGCTGCTGCTGCAGCCACTCAGCCACGCTGGGCTCTTCAGGGGCCCCCAGGGGGGGCCCCCAGGGGCCCCTGCTGCAGCGCGGCGGGGGGGCCCCCGGGGGGCCCTGGGGGCCGCGGGCGGCGCCAGCAGGAACGAAAGGGCCCTATGCCCTGTGTAAAGGCTGGCGCGAGTTGCTGCTGTTGCTGCTGCTGCTGCTGCTGCTGCTGCTGCGCCAGGCCTTGCTGCTGCAGTGTGAGCTGCTGCTCCTGCTGCAGCCAGCAACAGCAGCAATAGGCAACCTGGGAGCTGCATGCTGCTGCTCCTTAGGGGCCCCCATGAGGCGCTCGGGGGCCCCCAGGGCTCTCAGGGGGCCCCCCAGCTGCTGCTGCAAGGGGCCCCCAGTGTGCGCCGTGGCTGCGGGCCTTTTGCTGCCTCTGACTAATTCTGTACCCTAACTGCAGCAGCAAAAGGGTGGTAACACTTTTAGGCCCTAATGGGGTCTTAGGGGCCCCAGGGGGGCCCCCAGGGGGCCCCCAGGGGGCCCCTCAGGGCCCCTGGGGGCCCCAGGCAGTGCAGCTGCGCAGCAGATGCTGCTGCTGCTGAGACAACACAAAGCTGGGCTGAAGGTTTTAAGGGATTAAGCTTTAGGGTTTAGGGTTTAGGGTTTATCTGGGGCCAGCGTTGGTGCTGGGGGAAGCGCCATCACTGCAGCAGCAGCAGCTGCTGCAGGCGCAACTGCAGCAGCAGGAGCTGCTGCAACCGCAGCAGCGGCAGCAGCAGCAACAGCAGCAACAGCAGCAATATCCCATTTCCCTCATTCTCCCCGAAATGCTGCCTGTGCCCGCCGCCGCCCCGCCGTGCCCCGCCTCCGCACGGCCCAGGCTCTAGGGTTTAGGGTTTAGGGTTTAGGGTTTAGGGTTTAGGGTTTTGCACAATGACTTTGCCGGGGCCCCACGCCTCGGGGGGGCCCCCAGGGGCCTCGCGGCTCGATTTGCTGCTGCAGCAGCCGCAGGATCTGCTGGCGCTGCCGTGTCTGCCGCAGTCTCAGCTGCATCCGTGGGTGCAGCGGCTGCAGCTGCGGGAGCAGCAGCAGCAGCAGCGGCAGCAGCTGCTGCTGCAGCAGCAAACCACGGGCCCGGAGACGCTCTTCGCGCTGGCCTACAACTCCGCCGCCTGCGCCAACTGCAGCAGCAGCAACTGCAGCGGCTGCAGCAGCAGCAGCAGCAGCAGCAGCAGCAGCGCCAGCGACTCTGAGGCGCCAGGCATCCGGGGGCGCGGGAGCAGCATGTTTACGAAGGAAGAAGCAGCAGCTGCGTCTGCAGCAGCAGCAGCGCTGACAGCAGCAACGCCTGCAGCAGCAGCAGGAGCAGCAGGCTCCCGAATGTACCCCGAGCTGCTGCGCGGCTACAGCAGCTTTGCTGTTAGCGAGGGGGGTTTGCTGCTTGCTGCTGCAGCAGGAAGAGATGTGCAGCTTTTCTCTATGGACACTCTTGCCCTCTACGCCTACGTGCAGCTGCACTGCAGCAGCAGCAGCAGCAGCAGCAGCAGCAGCGAGAGCAGCAGCAGCAAGCAGCAGCAGCCACCTGCAGAGGAAGCGCCGACGAATGGGCGCGCCGCAGCAGCAGCAACGCCAGCGACTGCAGCAGCAGCAGCAGCTGCTGCTGCTGCTGCTGCTGCTGCGGAAGAGCTGCCAGGGCCTTCGCGGGGCTGCAGCCTGCCAAACGGATTAACGGAAATGCCGCAGCAGCAGCAGCAGCAGCAGCAGCAGGAGCTGCAGCCAGTGCAGCAGCTGCAGTTTGCTGCAGCAGACCGTGTGCTGCTAGTGCTTACTGGCTGCTGCCGCCTTTTCTTATTCTCTTTGCTGCAGCAGCAGCCGGCGCTGCTGCTGCTGCTGGACCTGCACCAGGTGTACATGCAGGCCATCCCTGCGCTGGGGCTGCAGCAGCAGCAGCAGCAGCAGCAGCAAAAGCAGCAGCAGCAACTCCTCGCGAGGCGCAGCAAGGCCAAAGACGATGAAGCGGAAGCTAACGAAGACCCCGAGCAGCAGCAGCAGCAGCAGCAGATGGAGGAGCAGCAGGAGGAGAAGCAGCAGCAAGGTGAGGGGGAGTTCGAACAGGAGCAGCAGCAGCAGCAGCAGCAGCAGCAGCAGCTGGAGAGCGCCGAAGCTTTGAACTCCAGGGAGCAGCAGCAACAGCAGGAGGCGCTGCAGCAGCAGGAGATGCAGCAGGAGAGTCAAGAGTCGCAGCAGCAGCCACAGCAAGCGCTGCAGCAGCAGCAGCAGCAGCAGCAGCAGCAAGAGCTGCAGCAGCAGCAAATGCCTGAAGGCAGTAGCGCTCAGGCCCCGAGAGGGCGGCCTGGTGGCAGCAGCAACAGCAGCAGCCGCAGCAGCAGCAAGGGTCAAGCGTGGGCCGAGGAGCAGCAGTTGGGTGATTCAGCAGCAGCAGCAGCTGCTGCTGCTGCTGCTGCTGCTGCTGACACCGAGAGAGTGAAGATCTGCTGCCTGCAGCTGGTCTCGCTGCTGCTGCCGCCTGCTGTGTCTCTTACAGAGCGGCGGGCAGATGATGCCTGGCGGCTTGCTGTTGCTGCTGCTGCTGCAGCAGGAGAGGCAGCAGCAGCAGCAGCAGCATTTGCTGCTGCTGCTTCCGAAGAAAAGAGTCTCCGAGCTGCTGCAGCACGCAAGAATGCCACGCACGCCGAAGGCGGCCCGTCAGCTGCAGCTGCTGCGGCTTCAGAGGAAGCAGCAGCAGCAGCAGCAGCAGCAGCAGCAGCAGCAGCAGCAGATCTGGAAGCTTTATCAGGAGGAGGCAGCATGTCTTTGATTGTTTCATTTGCTGCAGACCCTCGGGCTGAGGGCGAGAGCTGTACGTACACTGCGCCGCTGCTGCTGCAGTTTGCGTTGCAGCCGCAGCAGCTGCTGCTGCAGTACCTGCGGCAGCAGCTGCTGCGGCAGCACCGGCAGCAGCAGCTGCTGCTGCAGCAAGCCCCAAACTTCCCTAAACTCTTCCATTTGTCTTCTTTGTCGATGCTGCCTCCCTCTTGCTGCTGCTACAATGCAGAAGTGCTGTGGGGTTGCTGCGGAGAGCTGCTGCCTCCCGCCAGCAGCAGCAGCAGCAGCTGCAGCAGCAGCGACCGATGGTCCCTGACTGGCCGCAGCAGCAACTTCCCCTTTTGCTGCTTCTCTCGCCGGCCCCTCAACCAGCTAAGACTGCAGCTTTTCTCTGTGCAGCAGCAGCAGCAGCAGCAGCAGCAGCAGCAGCAGCAGCAGGAAGCAGAAGACCTCGTGGCGGTGTGCTCGCCGACCGGCACGTTGTGGCTGTTGCGGCTGCTGCAGCAGGATGAGCGGCAGCTGCTACAGCCGCAGCAGCAGCAACAGCAGCAGCAGCAGCAGCAGCAGCAACAGCAGCAGCAGCAACAGCAGCAGCAGGTGGCAGAGATTGTGGGGTGTGCACACTTTGCTGCTGCAGCAGCGCCAGTGGAAGTTAAGGCGAGGCCTGACGGAGGGATGCTGCTGGTGCGGGCTGTGGAGAGGCTTGTTGCTGTTCGCATTTCTAGCAGCAGCAGCGCAGCAGCAGCAGCAGCTGCTGCTGCTGCTGCTGATGGCGAAGAAGCTGGACAAGAGGCAGAAGCTGGGAAAGGCGAGGCTGCTGAGCCCATAGAGGCAGCAGATGCAGCAGCAGCAGCAGCAGCAGCAGCTGAGCCAAGTGCGATGGCTGCAGAAGCAGCGCCGGAAGCAGCAGCAGCAGCTGCAGCAGCAGCGGCTGCAGCAGCAGCAGTAGAGGCACCGGCCAGTGAACAGAGGAAGAGGCTGAGAGATGATAGTTGGGAGCAGCAGCAGCAGCAAACAGAGCTCAGCTTGCAGCAGCAGCAGGACACGCAGCAGCAGCAGCAGAAAGAGCCGCAGATGCAGCACCACTCGAGGCCTGCTGATACCAATGGCTGCAGCAGCAGCAGCAGCAGCAGCAGCAGCAGCAGCAGCGATTTGCCTCCAGAGGACGGAGAGAAGAGTCCCAGCAGGAAGCGGAGGCTGGGGCCTGCAGACGTCTCCGGGCTTATTGCAGCAGCAGCAGATGCAGCAAGTGTTGCAGCAGCAGCAGCAGCAGATGCAGCAGCAGCAGCAACGACGGCAGGCGATACAGCAGCTTCTGGAGAAGCAGCAGCTGCTGCTGCAGGAGCAGCAGCAGAGGATGTGACTGCAGGCCGGATGACAGAGGCAGAAGCTGCAGCAGCAAAAGAAGCAGCTGAAGCTGCAGCAGCAAAAGAAGCAGCCCGGAGCGGCGCAGCGGCAGGAGCAGCAAGAGCAGCAGCAGCAGCAGCAGCAGCTGTAGGCGACGAAGCAGCGGCGGCAGAAATGACCGCAGCGCCAGAAGCAGCAGCAGAGGGCGCAGAAGCAGGAGCCGCAGCAGCGACAGCAGCAGCAGCAGCAGCAGCAGCAGACAGCGCAGCCGCAGGAGCCTCAGCAGCGACAGCAGCAGCAGCAGCAGCAGCAGTGGCAGCAGCAGGACAAGCCGCCGCGGGGGCAGCCGGCGCCCAAGGAGGATCAGCGGACGGCGCAGAACTCGCAGATGAAGCCGCAGCAGCAGCAGCAGCAGCAGCAGCAGCAGGAGCAGCAGCAGCAGCAGGAGGATCGGGAGAGGAGGAAGGTGTGGGTGAGGGGAGGGAAGGGTGCGGGCTGCCGCTGCAGCTGCTGCTGCAGTTCGTGCAGCAAGACCGCGTGCAGCGGGAGAAGTACACTTGCTGCTGCTTCAGCAGCAGCAGCAGCACGGAGCAGCCGTCCATTGCTGCTGTTGCTGCTGACCGCGGCAGCACCACTGGACTCTACATGGTGGATGTTGCTGCTGCGCATGCAATAGAAGCTGTGGTGTTGGCTTTGGAGACCAGCAAGCTGCAGCGGCTGCTGCAGCTGCAGTGGGCGCCTCGCAGCAGCTGCGGGCTGCCTGGGGGCGTGGCTGCTGCTGCTGCTGCGCGCTGCTGCAGCAGCAGCAGCAGCAGCAGCAGCACCCTCGTCGCCCTCGAACGCCGCCAGGGGCTGCTGCTGCTGCTGCAGCCCAAACGCCGCAGCATTTGGAATTTGCTGCTGCCAGACTTCGAAAGAATTGAAAAAAACGTCGAAGTCGTGGAGGGCCCCGCGGAGTTCGACGCTGTACAGACACCCCAGCAGCAGCAGCACTCGCCCCTCTACGCCGTCAGTCCACCTCCTGCTGCTGCTGCTGCTGCTGCTGCTGCTGCTGCTGCTGCTGTTGCTGCTGCGGGTCTTGGGGCGGCTGCTCAGCTGCGGACGCACGGCCGGCTGCTCTGCGCCTTCTGCTGCTGCTGCGCCTTCTGCTGCTGCTGCTGCGCCTTCTGCTGCTGCTGCTGTTGCGCCTTCTGCTGCTGCTGCTGCGCCTTCTGCTGCTGCTGCTGCTGCTGCATGCCCGTGCTGCTGCTGCTGCCGCGCTTCTGCAGGCCCTGCGGCGCTTCATCGCCAGCACTGACCCCACCAGCGGGCTTCCCTGCTGCAGCCCGGCCTTTTTGCTGCCGCCGGTGCAGGGGCCCCCGCTGGCAGCAGCAGCAGCAGCAGCAGCAGCAGCGCGGCCGCTGCTGTGGAGTTGCTTCGAGCCGCTGTCTGCTGTTGCTGCTGCTTACGCTGCAGCAGCAACACTCACAGACGAAGACGGAGAGACGCAGCTGCAGGACCTTGCTGCTGCATTTGCCCGGACGCTGGAGGGGACAGCAGCAACAGCAGCAGCAACAGCAGCAGCAGCAGCAGCAGCAGCAGCAGCAGCAATGGCAGCAGCGAAGGCTGCGCAGGCTTCTTTCTACCCTTCTGTTTCGTTCTGGGTGCAGCACCCGATTTGGGGGGACCTAATGCGGCTGCACCGACTGTGCGCAGACCCAGCAGCAGCAGCAGCAGCAGCAGCAGCAGCAGAACGGCTGCAGCAGCAGCTGCCGCGAATAAGTGCATTTTCAGCCCGCAGCGAGTGGCTGCCAGGGCCCGCTGGGGGCCCCCCGGGGCCCCCGCAAGTAGACATGGCCGTGGACGGCGGCAGCAGCAGTGCTGCTGCTGCTGCTGCTGCTGCTGCTGCTGCAGCAGCAGCAGCGCCGCCCGAGGGGGGCCCCCAGAAGTCTTTAAAGCAGCAATTTCAAGAAATAATCTGCAGCAGCCGAGCTCGGTATGCGGCACGAATGGCGGGAAGGACGCTGCAGCCCCCGCTGCAGCAGCAGCAGGATTTGCTGCTGCACTGCAGCAGCGTCCACGAAGGCAGCAGCAGCAGCAGCAGCAGCAGCGGCAGCAGCTCGTTGCAGCAGCAACAGTGAAAGCAAACAGTGGTAAGACTCTGTCGTGTTTACTGTGGGGTGTTTGCCCCGGCAGCCACGGGATTTGCTGCTGCGGGGGGAGCAGCAGCAGCGGCTGCTGCTGCTGCTGCTCCTGCTGGAGCTCTTGCTGCTGCTGCTGCAGCGACAACTGCAGTGCGCCGCAGGGCCTCTGCGAGGCAAGGGCTAACAGAAGGCGCAGCAGCAGCAGCAGCAGCAGCAGCAGCTGCTGCTGCTGCTGCTGCTGCTTCAGTGAGTTTAGTTTCTAAGCAAATAAATGCGCTCTGCAAAGGGGAAAATATGGCTAAGTCCTTTTGGCCCGAAGAGCAAACCCTCACTGGCGAGCTTCCGGCGAGCAGCTTCTAGGGTTTTGAAGCCTTGGCTGTTTTCCTTGGCTCGTCTGCGCAGCAGGGCTAGGGTTTAGGGTTTAGGGTTTAGGGTTTAGGGTTTGCAGCAGCGCACTGGTTGAGGTCGTGGGTGAAGCGTATTTGGGCCTTTCGCTGCAGAGGCCTCTTTAGCAACAGCAGCAGCAGCAGCAGCAGCAGCAGCAGCAGCAGCAAACTCGAGGGGGGCTTTACCTCAGCTTTCCTCTTGAGCTCTGAGTTGCATTAAAGTTGCAAAGAGATTCAGCTGCTGCTGAGCCGCTGCGCAGCTCCCGTACCTTCCAGGGGGTCCTACGAGCAGCAGCAGCAGCAGCAGCAGCAGCAGCAGCAGCAGCAGCAGCAGATGGGGTCAGGGCAAGCGGCCTGGAGTTGAACTCGAGACTAACCGTCGCCTGCCGGGCCTCTGCAGCCACGTTGATAACTGTGTAAGGCGGAGGATTGCTTTCGGAGAATCCAGGAAGCTGCGGGAGGGCCAGTTGTGGTGTCAGTGGGCTTTGCTGCTGCTGCTGCTGCTGCTGCTGCGTGCGCGCCCACCTGTGCAAGTCGGAGGAGGGGGGGCTGATCTGCGGCGGCCCCGCGGCCGTTGCTGGCCAGCAGCGCGCCGAAAGAAAGAAAAACACAAAACAACTTCATTTCCAATTAGTGAAAGTCCTAAAACAAATAACTGAATCGCTACGAGTGAGATCGCGGGCGCGCGAGCTGCTGCGGTTTCAGGTGTACAGGCACCTCTGCCGAGCCTCTCGCGTTCTGCGGAGAGATGCAGCTGCTGCTCGGCGGAAAGCGAGCGTCATTTAATTCTTTTGCAGTTTATTTGCTCGCGGCTTTTCTATTTAGCAAATGCCACTCGCGGAGTGCGGCTGTCTGCCGAGTTTGGCGGCGGTTTTCTACAGATCGAAACTATTCTGCTGCTGCCAGTCCTGCTGCTGTGCAGATTCGAACTAGTGAAAGCTGAGTCTAGGGGGCCGACACGGGTTTGTTCTTTAGTTCTTTTTGGAATAAGGAAAACAAAACTGCATTTTTCTTTTTTTGCGAAGTTCAAAAGAAGTTTTGGGAGAATTCCACTTCAGAATCCAGCAAGTCCTGAAGAGGCGAGCCAGTCTGTCTGGACGAGCCAGCGCAGCAGCAGCAGCCGGAGGGGATCGGGGAGCTTTCCGCGGGGGCGCATGCAGGATTGGCGGCACAGAAGTGGAGGCGAAGTTGAATTAAGTTTGAAAAGAAAATTAAAAGGAGAAAAAGGCATTAATTTGCGTTTTGGAGAGATTCCGCGGCGGAGTGCCGCAGCAGCAGCCCGAGCCGCGCGAGCCGCAGCCGCAGCAGCAGCAGCAGCAGCAGCAGCAGCAGCAGCCTATCGGCCACCGACCCCACCGGGGAGCCCCCACTGCAGCAGCAAGCCCCCGTTCGTTAGTTAGTGTCTGGGGCAAGGCGAAGCGAAAGCAGTTTGTGGAGTTTGGAGATTTGCTGCGAGCTGTTTGAAAGGGCGGCGGACTTGCGGGGTCGCGCTGCTGCTGCTGCTGCTGCTGCTGCTGCTGCTGCTGCTGCTGCTGCGGGTCGCGGCGGGGCAGGGCTTGCTGCGAGGCGTTGGGACTTTGCTGCAGGAGCCTCTGGGGCGCGGCGCGGGCCTGGCGGGGTGTACGTACACCGCAGAATGGAGGCAGCCATCGCGGAGCGGGTGGAGCAGTTCCTGGCGGCGGTGGCCGCGGAGGAGGGCCCCCCGGGGGCCCCGGGGGCCCCGGGGGCCCCCCTGGGGGCCCCCCTGGGGGCCCCCCCGGGGGCCCCCAACGGCGGCGCAGCGGCCGTGGACGCGCAGCAAGAAATAACGGAGTTGATCCTGGACGGGCGGTGCATTCGAAGCATTTCAGCAGCAGACGCAGCGGCTCTGGCGAAGTTTGAAAATTTAACAAAACTGACTTTGAACCAAACTGGGCTTTCCTCTTTGGAGAACTTGCCGGTGATGCCGGGTGTACGTACACTCGAAGCCACGGACAACCACCTCGCCAAAGACCTGCACTTTCTCGTCCAAGCCTTTCCCAACCTCCGCAAGCTCCAGCTCGGCGGCAACCACCTCAAGACCTTCCAGGACCTACAGCCCCTCGTCCGCAGCAGCAGCAGCAGCAGCAGCAGCAGCAGCAGCAGCAGCAGCAGCAGCGGGGGGGGGGAGGTTCGAGCGGCGGGCGCAGTTTAGGGGTTGGGGGCGGGGTTTGGGTCCGGGTTTGGGGTTAGTAGGGTTTAGTAGGGTTTAGTAGGGTCTAGTAGGGTTTAGTAGGGTTTAGTAGGGTTTAGGGTTTAGGGTTTAGGGTTTAGGGTTTAGGGTTTAGGGTTTGGGTTTGCGGCAGGCGGGGCTGACGCAGCTGGAGCAGCTGGGGCTGGACCTGAACCCCGTGGCTGCGCTGCCGGGCTACAGAGAGAAAGTCTTTTTGCTGCTGCCTTCCCTCCAAGTCCTCGACTCCCGAGACCGCCTCGGCGAGGAGAGGGAGGCCCCCGACTCCGACGAAGACGACGAGGACGAAGGTCAGAAAACCCTTCCAAAGGGTACTCCACGGGCCTCGGGGGCCCCCAGGGGGCCCCGGGGGGCCCCCGGGGGCCCCCGGGGGGCCTCGGGGGGCCCCGGGGGGCCCCCGGGGGGCCTCGGGGGGCCCCGGGGGGCCCCAGAAGGGGCCCGGAGGGGCCCGGGGGGCTCTCTGGGGCTGCGGTGGTTTGGAGTGGGGTGGAGGGGAGGGTTGTGCGGGGGAGATGGCCTGCTGCTGCTGCTGCTGCTGCTGTTACTTCTGCTGCTGCTGCTGCTGCTGCTGCTGCTGCTGCTGGGGTGTGTGGAGCGTGTTTGGGGGGTCGTCGGGGTGTACGTACACCGGGGCGGCTGCGGTGTCTGCGCAGCTGCGCGCGGGGGGGGTTTGCGCGGAGTTGGCGTCAGTTTTGTTCGTTTGAAGGCAATTTAGGATTTATTTTTTTAATTTTTTTTGCAGAAGAAGGCGAAGAAGTCGACACGACTCTCAAGGACTTCTACGAGGCCGAAATGCCGGAACAAGACGCCGAAGACGCGGAGGACTTCGAGCCGCCGTGCGAGGCGGAGGAGGACGAGGACATCGACGAGGAGGACGAGGGTGCCGCGAACTTGCACTAAATTCGAATTTAAATGCAAATTTAAATGCAAATTCAAATTTAAATTCAAATTTTAATTCTAATTAAACTTAATTTGCGAAAATTCGACCAAAATTGAGGCCTTTCGTCACAAGTTCCAAACCCGCAGCTGCAGCAATTCGGAAATGCAAAAAGAGGCTTTGCGCCGCTTGCTGCGGTGTACAGACACTGCAGCAATGTTGCGTTGCAATTCTGTTTCATTCTTTTGCTGCTGCTGCTGCTGCTGCTGCTGCTGCTGCTGCTGCTGCTGCTTGCTGCTGCGTCTTTCGAAGCAGACAGCCGCGGGGTGTCTGTACACCTCAGCAGCAAGCGGGTGTCTGTACACCGCAGCAGCAGCCGCGGGGTGTCTGTACACCTCAACTCGGGCTCGAGCTCTTCGTTCATTCTTTCTTCTTTTGCTGCGCCAGCAGCAGCAGCAAACCCTCAGCAGCAAACGGGGGCTAAACCCTAAACCCTAACTAAACCCTAGCCCCCCACTCCCACCCAGCTGTACGTACACCCCAAGGGGCCTCAACAACACCCTCAAAATGCTCTTCACTGCCACTTCTTTCTTTCTTTAGTAAAGCCCCGGGGGGCCCCCAAGGGGGCCCCCAAGGCTTGGGGGCCCCCCCTGGGGGGCCCCCGAGACTTGGGGGCCCCTCCTGGGGGGCCCCCTTCCTAGGGGGCCCCCGCAGTTAAAGGGGGCCCTCTACAAAGCCCCTTATAAGGGGGGCCCCCTTCGGGGGGCCCCCTAGAAAGAGCCCACTGGGGGCCCCCTAGAGGAGGGCCCCCTTAGGGGGGCCCCCCTAGGGGGCCCCAAAAAAGGACCCTTTTAGGGGCCCCCAGGGGGGCCCCCTGGGGGGCCCCCCGATGGCCGTCAGCTGTTGTGTAAGACCGCCAGACACTGCCGCTGCAGCAGCCGGTCAAAGTCGTCTGTGTCTCCAGCCTCGTAGAGCACCTTCCAGCTGCTGCTGCTGCTGCTGCTGCTGCTGCTGCTGTTTGGTTTGCTGCTGCTGCTGCTGCTGTTTGGTTTGCTGCTGCTGCTGCTGCTGTTTGGTTTGCTGCTGCTGCTGCGCGGGTCGCTGGTTTTGGTGCTGCTGCTGCTGGCGGGGCAGCTGCTCTTGCTGCTGCTGGTCAGCTTGCTGCTGCTGCTGCCGGGGTCGCTGCTTTTGCTGCTGCTGCTGCTGCCTGGGCAGCTGCTCCTGCTGCTGCTGCTGCTGCTTAGGGACGGCGGATGTGCTGCTGTTGTTGCCAGGCTAAAGTCACTGGTGGGCGAGGGCTCGCTGCCTGGGGCTGGCTGGCCGCTGCTGCTGCAGCTTCTGCTGCTGCTGCTGCTGCTGGGGCCTTCGCCCTGCTGCGGGCTGCTGCGGCTTCTGCTGCTGCTGCTGCTGCTGCTGCTGCTGGGGACTTCAGGCTGCTGCGAGCTCGCAGTCTCTGAAGTGTCTGTACACTGCGCTGCTGCTCTTGCCAGCTCCTCCGCCTCTGCAAACTGCCGCTGCTGATTCTGCTGCTGCTGCTGATCTTCTTGTTGCTGCTGCGCCTCCTGCTGCTGCTGCTGCTGCTGCTGCTGCTCCGCAGCGCCTGCGCATGGTGGGGCGGCCGCTGCAAACGTCTCGGCTGCAGCGGCATCTGCAGCAGCAGCAGCTGCTGCTGCTGCCGTTGCCGTTTCGAGTGCAGCAGCAACTATGCGCTGCTGCTGCGGCTGCTGCTCCCCTGCTGCTGCTGCTGCTGCGCACTGCAGCAGCTCGCTCAGCCCGCTGTGGCTGCGGGGGTTGAAGCCAACGCAGCCCACCAAGTGCCGCCTAACCATGTCTTGCTGCTGCTGCAGTGCAGCTTCTTGGGCTTGCTGCTGCTCGTGCTGCTGCTGCTGCTGCTCCTGCTGCTGCTCCTGCTGCTGCTGCTCCTGCTGCTGCTGGAACTGCAGCAGCAGCAGCCGCTGCAGAATCACTTCAGGCTCCACCGCACCTGGCTCTCCTTGCTTGGTGCAGACAACGAGCACTGGCAGCTGCGTCGCGCGCTGCTGCTGCTTGCTGTCAGCAGCAGCAGCAGCAGCTGCTGCTGCTGCTGCTGCTGCAGCAAGGCGGATGACTTCTGCAAAAGCAGCAGCAGCCTCCGGCAAGCTGCTGGTCTCTGTGCTGTCGATCACGAAGAAGCAAATGTTTGCATCTTTTATATATTCTCCCCACAAGCAGCGAAATGGTTTGCTGCCGCCGAGGTCCCACAGCAGCAGCTGCTGCTGCTGCTGCTGCTGCTGCACCTTGTAAACTGTGAAGCCCTTCGTCGGGCGCACAGGCGGCAGGTCGCAAGCGTTGCTGCTGCTGCTGCTGCTGCTGCTGCTGCTGCTGCTGCTGCTGTGAGTCTGCAGCTGCAGCGCCAGGGTTGTCTTGCCGCTGCCCTCAAGGCCCAGCAGCAGCACCCGCACTTCCTGCTGCTGCGACAGCCAGCGCAGCACTCCTGCTGCTAAGGCGAACATAGTGGAGGGGCGGCAGCAGCAGCAGCAGCAGCAGCAGCAAAACAAATCAGCAGCAGGGGGCCTCTCCTGCGTCTCAAGTGACCCCGGGGACCCCGAAAGGTCCGCGCTGCTGTAGGCAGCCAATGTGGTTGACTTTGCTTTTGCTGCTGCTGCTGCTGCTGCTGCTGCTGCTGCTGCTTTCGTGGTCGGTGTGCGCGCTGCTGCGGTCGCTCTCGCTGCTGCTGAGGCTCGTCGCTCCTGCTGCCTCGTCGTTGCTGCTGCTGCTGCTGCTGCATGCACCTCAGCCTGCGCACAGATTCAATAATGAAGTCTTCAAGGGCGGCGGCTTTTGCTGCTGCTGCTGCTGCGGCGGCGGCTATTTACGCTGCTGCTACTGTTGCTGCTGCATTTGCAGCAGCAGCAGCAGCAGCAAACCCGCTCGGTTAGCTGCTAGGAGGAAAACGTCTATGACTAAAAAACTAAAATTAATTATTTGTCGATGGTTTCTGCTGCTAGTGTCAAGACAGGACGTGCTGCAGCAGCTGCCAGCCTTTCAGTTGCTGGGGCCCCCGCTGCTGCTGCTGCTGCTGTTGCTGCTGCTGCTGCTGCTCTTGCCCGCGGTACCTCTAGCAGCAAGGGCAAGCAGCAGCAGAAGTGTTAAAGGGCTTCAATTTACCTGCAGCTCTTCTTTGGCTCGGCCTTGTCTGTCGCCCTCACATAAGCGGTGTAGTGCAGCAGCAGACCCAACAGCAGGCGGCGCAGCAGCAGCAGCAGCAGTACCACAGCAGCAGCAGCAGCAGCAGCAGACGCAGCCGCCGACGCACCAAGAAGCATTCTTTAGACTGAGAGCACTGCGGCGAAGGTCTTGGCTGCTGCTGAAAGCAGCAGTCCACCGGAGCAGCAGCAGCAGGAACTTCAGCAGCAGCAGCAGCAGCAGCAGCAGCACCTCGCAGGCTCCGCGTTCCCTTGGCCGCCACCACCCGCAGCAGCAGCAGCAGCAGCAGCAGCAGCAAAATGGCAAAGTCAATGTTAGATATGACCCTTGGTAGGCAGGGCTTCCCCTGGGGGCCCCCAGCAGCGTGGCCTTGCGGGGGCCCCCGCTGCTGCTGTTGCTGCTGGCCGGCTGCAGCGAGGCGGCCTCCCAGGGGCGGCTGCGGTTGCTGCTGCTGCTCGGAGTGCTGCTGCTGCTGCTGCTGCTGCAGAGGAGCAGCAGCAGCAGGAGTGGCGCTGGCTTTTGTGGTGTATGTACACCTCAGACGACATTGTGGAGGCCGAAAGGAGAGAAAGAAGGGCCGAAAGAAGAGAGGGGCCCATGCGGCGTGGAGGATACATGGTCAGGCTTGCTGCTGCTGCTGCTGCTGCTGCTGCGTCTGTTGCTGCTGGCGCTGCTGCTGCTGCTGCGTCTGTTGCTGCTGGCGCTGCTGCTGCTGCTGTGTTCGCTGCAGCTGCTGCAGCTGCTGCGGCTTGGCTTTCTGAAGCGCCTGCGGCTGCCGCTGCTGCTGCAGCACAGGCGCTCCCCGCCTCCCCCGCGGCGCCCACGCGAGCCTGTGCCCCTGCTGCTGCTGCTGCTGCTGCTGCTGCTGCTGCTGCTGCTGCTGCAGCGCGGCGAGGGCTACCGGGGCGGGCGCGGGGGCAGCTACGGCTCCTCCTTTTCTTCTCGGGGGGGCCGCGGGGGCTTCTGGGGGCCCCCCTCTTCGCGGAGTCGCGGGTACGGGGGCCCCTACGAGGGGCCCCCGGGGGCCC